>NC_047516.1:32604178-32904178 GCF_902827115.2 Pseudochaenichthys georgianus | reverse complement strand
TCACAGCAGATAACTACCACTCTGGTGCTATTGCAATAATATGACCAATCAGATGACAACCTCCCAATTACATTTAAATGTAATGTTTTCAGCAGACAGGAACACAGCAGGAATGACCCAATAAAAGTCTGGAGGAGAGGAAGTCCGTACAGCCTGTTTTTCTGTTGCAGTCACTGGCTATGCACCGTAATCCCAGGAGGATGATGCCAAGACGAGAGAGATGGAGGGACGATGGGAGGGGGTGAGGGAGGAAGGATCCTTATAGGCCACACAGAAGCAGCTGCTTGTACATCTGACAAAGACTTGCTGGGCATATGTTTTCCCCAGGGCTCTCTATGGTGCGCAAATTAACACCATATTCATACTATCTATAATAGTAGTCAATAAGAATTACACATTTTCTTAATTACTCTTAGTTTTTACTTTTCTGTAACAAGAATTTCTTTAAGTTGCTGAAGTTAGTTCACATGTTCGAGAAAGTTTTTTGTACTTAAAAGGCTTCAGGGATCAAGGGCAGTATGAAGCTTTCCTCGCATATAATCAGGGATGCAAACTTGTCACCTTTAGGCGAAATTCGCCGTTTTGAATCCAAAATAGGTCGTTTGTGTGATTCATGTAGATCTGCAATAAAAATATGTTTGGGGTATGGGGGGGTCTGGGACCCGGAGTAATCTGTGGCCGCGAACTGTTATGTGCCATCATGACACGCATGGTGTTCTTTTTTTATATATTATAATGAAGCGCGAGCTGTGTGCTCGAGTCTTCCTGCCTGTCGGCTCTGCTCATGGATGTAAGGCTCTGCTGCTCGGCGATGAGGGTCTAGCTTCAGCAGCTACATTACCTACGGGTGCGTTCGTTAATATTAACTGTGTGGTCCGGAGTCACTGTGGCACAGACTGGACCGCTGGTGAACAGCTGTTAGAACGGCCGCTCAGGTGTTCAGAGCAGAGCTCCCTGTCGGAGCGGCAGAGCGTGATGTGCACTGAAAAGCTTTTCTGTCGCAATATTATTTAAGGAATCGTTGAGCTAACTAGCTAACTAGCATACATTGTCACTATCTGCTAACGTTAGCTTTAGCCTTTGTTTTCTAATAGTTTTTTTCATAGGCTATAAACAGAGGTGGTAAGTATAGATATTGAGTAATAGAAGCACTCAGATCTTGTACTAGAGTAAAAGTAGAAGTACTCAGATCTTGTACTTGAGTAAAAGTAGAAGTACTCAGGTCTGGTACTTGAGTAAAAGTAGAAGCACACAGATCTTGTACTAGAGTAAAAGTAGAAGTACTAAGATCTTGTACTTGAATAAAAGTAGAAGTACTCAGGTCTTGTAGGCTACTTGAGTAAAAGTAGAAGTACTCAGATCTTGTACTTGAGTAAAAGTAGAAGTACTCAGATCTTGTACTTGAGTAAAAGGAGAAGTACCAGAGTGTAGAAATACTCTATACAGTAAAAGTCCTGCATTCAAAATGATCCTCAATTAAAAGTAGAAAATTATTATCATCAAAATATAGTGAAAGTAGCGACAGTAAAAGTAGTCACTGTGCAGATTGATCGATCTCAGAATAATATATATGATATGTTTTATAATGATTGATCATGAAAGTGTTCTCAAAGCTGGTGAAGGTGCAGCTAGTCTGAATGACTTTGTAGACTGCAGGGTAGCTGGTGGATTTACTCCAGGTGGAACTAAAGTCTGATTTAACACTTGATTAGATTTCACATCATCCATCCACATCTGTAGAGTAACTAAAGGTATTAAATACATGTAGTGGAGTAAAAGTACACCATGTACCTCTGAACTGTAGTGGAGGAAACGTACACCATGTACCTCTGAACTGTAGAGGAGAAGAATAACAAAGTAGCAAAACATTGAAGTATCTCAAAAGTGTACCCAAGTATAGTAGCTACTTGTTGAGTTGATGAACTTAGTTACTTTACACCACTGGCTATACAGATAGAAAGACTAAGCCTTGCACAGAGGCATGGAAATACATTTTCAAAATGCTCAACAGTGCTGCCAAAATAATAAACTGACTGCTACACAATTAAAATAAATGCTTTTATATATTTCTATTAGATGTGACTCTTTAATGTTTGTTATTATTAACTGCTGCTTTAGTTGTTCTGACGGCTAACATCCTGTTATTCCTCATATTCTGTGGGGTCGGGGGATCGGATCCTTGTCACCTTTTGCATCCCTGATAATACTGGCCTTGACCGCTGAAAAAGCCTCCCTCAGAAACAAATAGGTCACCCTGTTTTGAGCGTTAACTAACTAAGAACATCCAGACAACCTGGCTGCAAGTGAATCGAGGTGGAAAGATGATCATCTAATGAGGCTGTATACACTCATAGATTACTTTATTTTAACCAACATCATATTGACCGACAACAACATTGCATGGCATTTCGACCGCTACAAACACGTGAGGGTTGTGATGCGAGCGTGTGCTGTGGACACAGAGTACATGTTGAGATTCATCTCATGTCCTGGGCTACTGTAAACTCCTGGCCCTAAATCACACACTAACAGGAAGGCCACCAGCTAAACCAATGTGACAGAGTGAGTGTGTGTGTGTGCTAGTACCTGAAAGCATATGCTATCTGTGTGGAAATCCCCTTCCAATTTGTTTGTTTTTTTAAGCGTGTGCAGAATAAGAGGAAGTGAGTTTGAATATGCCAGGCATGCAGGGTAAGGCAGGCTGATGCAGCAGAAAAGCCATAAAATGGCCGACCTTGAGAGGACAGAGACTGAGCTCTGAAGAGATTAAAAATACAGTCTGAATAGTCTCACAGTAAACATCCCTTATTCTCACCAGGATGGCAGAGTTACTGTTGTTCATATTAGAATCCAAGATTGTGTTTTTGCTGCATGTCGTTTCCTCCCTCTCCTGTCTTTTTAATAAAAGTAAAAAGGCCACTAAGAAATCTTTATTTGTAAGTGTCAAAGACGACATAAGAAATATTTGGTGACAACCTTTTTCTTATAGTTTAAAACTAATAATCATAGGCTTTTTTTTTTCATCCAAAACAGTATCAATGCTAAGTTGTATTCAATGACAAGCAGTCATCCAGGGCACCACACATCGTATCATCCTCTAAAGGCCCGGACACACCAAGCTGACACCAGAGAACTGACACAGACGGACCCGACTGTCCATGAATGAGTCCTTAAACCTTGAAATAAGATTTACCACGTCAGGTTCCTCAAAGTCCGAGGTTTTTAAATGTTTTTTTTTATAGAAGCTTGAAGTAAGGTCTGCGGGTAACACAAGCTGAAGAGGTTCTTATGTTTGACATAAAATCCGTCATAACACCCCTCTGGGGAATGTTTGAGGCTTCTACGTGTCGTAAAATGAGCTGTTTCTAACAAGCGGCTAAATGAGACTTAATCATCACACTGAACATTAGACACCTTTAGCTTAGCCATGTGATGATGTAGTTTGTTTATAGCCTAACGTTAGCCTTTTAGGATTTTGAATTGGAACTAAAAATAAACTAAAGAGAGCAACTTCATACAATGCCACACAAATAAGACAAGAAAAAAACCGCTGGGACAAACTATGAATACATACAGGCAGCACATCAACATTCATATAAGCTAAAATAATGATGACGTCCCTTTTTCAAACGCCATAGGATGTGGGTGTAACTTTACCGTTGCTCTCATGTCAGATGAGGAACAATGGCTCTCCTCATACAGTGGTCATTATGAACTCTGTTTGAACAGGACAGTCAGTCTGCTGTAGTACTGCAGAACAGAGACACATTACAGCGTGGTTTTACCAAGTCAACAGATCCTTTTCCACTAACCACTAGATGAGAACAATACCTGTAACCACGGTTACTGGACACAAAACAGATGGTGTCAGCTTTAGCCTAGTAAAGATCAGCAGACAAAAATAATACACAATTAAATCAAGACTTAAATATCATTGTTGACAAAAGTTTAATCTAATCTAATATTTGACAATTACATTTGAAAAATAAATCCTGTTTTTATTCAGACTCAAAATCAGCTGCCACACATAAAAGTCCTTTTAGGTTCCTGTATAACATTTTGCAGTTATTGCTATTATTTCTCTTTGAGCAACAGATTTCATCTCATTCTGCTAATGAAACACAATGCACTAAAATGCACTCAACGTGAAATCACTTGCATGACCTTTTACTCTACGGATACCATTTAGAGCAAAATACAGATATTGAGACAGAGCCAAACAGGCTATGTGTCACGATCTGTCTGTGTTGTGTTTTGTCTCGTCTTGTCTTTGGTTTCCCGTTTTATTTTTGAAAAGTGTTCACCTCCTGTTGTGCCTGTTGGTTTCTGTCTGTTTTCCCTCCCTGATTACCCGATGTGTTCGCCTGGTGCCCCTGTGTTTTCTCCTCCCTCCTCACCTGTCTCTTGTTTGTTTGATTAGTCATGTGTGCATTTAGGTTCTGTGTTTTCGGTTAGTCTTTGTTAGTTCCTTGTTGTAGTTGGACCTTGTTCACGGGGTGAGAGTTCTGTTTTGTCCAAGTTTGTTTAATTTAAGCCTTGAAATAAAGGTGTTTTTTCTGAGAAATCTGCGTTTGGGTCCTGCCTGCTTCGCTCATCCTTGGCAGATGGAACTAACCTAAAGTCCCCTCTCGAGTTACGTCTCAAGTCCCTACTAGGGTTGCCAGAAACTGACCATGATCAAAATCAATTATTCGGCAGCCCTGTATTGTTGCTACAAAAACATTATATCGCAGTCTTAGTGTCGCCAACTCGTTTCTAATATGCAAAAAGACAAACGAATGCGTCTATGATGTATTTTCGATCAGACGAGATCTCTCTCCCCCGTCTGTGTGCGAGGGGGCGGGACAGTTTACACACACGCGGCTGCTACATGCAGCAACACACTGCGGAGATGGCGGAGAGAACGCGCTCCGAGGTGGTTCAACTTTACCCGTCTCGATGTGGACAATGCTCGTTACCAAAAGTGGAATAAGAGTTTAGCATGTAAGGGCGGTAACACGAGCAATGTGTCTAAACATTTACCAAAAGTGGAATAAGAGTTTAGCATGTAAGGGCGGTAACACGAGCAATGTGTCTAAACATTTAGCAAAAGTGCTCCACGTTCAGACGGAGGAATGCACCGGGTTCAACTGTCTTTCTAGCAGCTCTGTAGCCCCCCCCATCCACGAGTAACTTTTCCACGTCAGGTGTTATGTATGCTAGCAGCAACACACCGAGTTAACTACATTATACCAACATGGGTTATGATTAGAGGTAGCAGAGTTATTTAGTTTGTTGAAGTTTCAGCTATTCTGTTTACAGTTCTGTCATCACATTATTTAATACGATTTGTTAAAACACTGTTGTTTCTTTTGATGTGAAATATTATTAATTTAATTTAAATAAAAAGCATTGTTAATTTTGTTCAAAATGTGTTTAGTTAATTTAATAATATATGTATTTTTGAATCAAGTATTCATCTTTATTGTCTTCATTGCTAGTTTCCACATGCCTAAAACAACCTCAAGCTGAATCTAAAAGTTGATGGCTAAATAAGAGCGTTTGAGAAATTGTGCAAGGCATACAGTAATAGTCCGAATAGTCGATTAATCGATGGATTAATCGATTATCAAATTAGTCGTTTGTTGCAGCCCTAGTCATGTGTGCATTTAGGTTCTGTGTTTTCTGTTAGTCTTTGTTAGTTCCTTGTTGTAGTTGGACGTTGTTCACGGGGAAGAGTTCTGTTTTGTCCAAGTTTGTTTCATTTAAGCCTTGAAATAAAAGGTGTTTTTTCTGAGAAATCTGCGTTTGGGTCCTGCCTGCTTCGCTCATCCTTGACACTGTGTGTAACAAGGCTTATTTCTTGATTCATGCTATCATTACCAACCAGTCTAAATGAAGACGTAATATTGGAGTTGGACCCACTATTGCTAGTGGACAAATTATCCTCAGAGATCAGACATTAGCATGAAAATGATCGAAGTAGTGATTTACTTTTCATCATGTATGCATACTCTATTAACTCAAAAAGTCAGTAGGCATCCTCTGGGGACCATGAATATCTGTTCAATGTCATGGCAAAGTAAAAAGAGAACTGGATAGTGTTGGGAGTGGGGCCCGGTTCATTCCTATGAAGTTGTGCATGAAGCCAAATGGACTCAAGTACAAAAATACCAAGGGTGCATTTCACTTTGGTTAAATGGATTCCTTGCATCCCTCACTTGCGTCGTTTCCGAAAAAATAAGAGAACTGAAACGCACCCCAAGACCATGGATCTCAGTCCAATGGAAGGATGCACAATTGCATTTACTTAAGCTCCGCCTCCAATCCGCCTTGTCACTGCCTGTCTCGGCTCAGTCAAATGAATGGAGAAGGATAATTACTCAGGATCTTTTAGCCCATTACACAACTTTGATAACATAATCATTTAATTGAGGGCTTTTCAAGTGTTCAAACTGTGAAGATGATATACGTTATATATAAAGTACAGAATTGTAGCATCACCATATTGCCACTGCAAAAATAAGCTTCAACAATCCGCTCACTTCCTGAGGGCTAGGTTGAAATGTGCGTGATAGCTCCAAACACTAGGCAGGAGCTCTGGAGTACACATTTTCCCACCTAACCCTCCGATGACCACAGCTCTTCCAGTGTAGTGCCTCTCCTTAAACAATTAATTGAGATGCAAATTAGGGCAAGGACATTTACTGGGGACTTTAGGGTCCATTTGTGCAGCGCCCAGCAACACCATTCAACGTGCCATGGCAGCATTCTTCAGCAGTGTTTCTTACTGCCTAGCTAAATGTCGGCAGTATGTGGCCATCCCCTGGTTTATGATATGAACAGCCATTTTTTAAGCCATTTCTGCCTCAAATACCAAGAGGGCATTACATCCCCACAGAGCTTCTCCACTACAACATTAATTTACCACCTGAAAGTCTTTGTCTCATTTAGTCTCTGACTATGCTTGAGGCTTCTTTCTCATTGGTTTAATTATCTCCTTAATTTGCATTGCCTAGAGTGATTAGTTCTTATCCTTTTAATTACACAATGAAATAGCACACAATTTATATTTCCTGTTAGAAAGATGGATTGTTAAGCAATACCATGAAATGTTATGTTGGTTCCGGGAGTTAAAATCCTATCTCCCATTGGCAATTCACAGATGGAGCACCATGAAACTCTCCTGAACCATCAGCACATATAATGAACATATTCAGTTCTTTGATTAAAGGTCACGTTCTTGAGGTGGCATAGAGTGGTGCAGAAACGAGTCCTACATCCTCAAAATAACTAAAGTGGGGGTCCAGAGGCGTACTCCAGAATGTACATTTAAAGTTAATACATCAATCTGGTAAACGTTACGAGGTCAGGTTTATGGAGTGCTCTTGTACACAATTTCCGGTTAATAATGTTGTGCTCTAACAATTTAATTAAAAAGACATTGGCTTTATAGAAAACACACACGCGAAACACTTTTTTGGATTGTAGTGTAGATAAAATCCATCCTCCACATTTTGTTTGATACATCATTTTTTAACCATATTTTGGATTTAATTTGACATCTTAGCAGAAAAGCATTACGCAAAACACCCTTGTAACATTTTCATGATCCAAGCCTCTTCAACATTTGTAACAACCTTCACCCTGCCTGCAACAATGTAAAAGCTACAGTTGAGTGTGTGAACAAATATGGGTTTGCTACAGTTATTAGGGTCGTCATTAGGGGTGTAACGGTTCACAAACATTTCGGCTCGGTAAGTACCTCGGTTTTTAGGTCACGGTTCGGTACGTTTTTGGTACAGCAGAAAAAGATGATCACAAAACATAAAATATTTGTTTAATTATTATTAAACTGTGAATAATGTATTCACTCAAATAAATACAAAATATAATAAAATAAACATTAAGGTGCAGCATTTCGATGAACTAAAATAATCTGTACTGTACTAGTACTCACCTAAGCAGCCAGTTTGACATTATGACTTGCTTGTCATTGTATGTTCATGTTTTTTTTAAGAAGAATGAACTTGTCCACATTGCTTGCCGAAAGGGCAGATCTGCTGGCACTAACAATGTCTCCTGCTGTGGAGAACACCCTCTCGCTAGGGACAGAGGTAGCAAATACAGCCAGGTAGCGCTTTGCTAACATGGCAACATGAGGATATTTGACGTTTGTAATAGCTTTGGCTCGGTCTGAACTTGTTGCGAGTGGTGGAGGCTTAAATGCTAGCGGGAGTTGGGTTTGCACTTCAGTCTTTTTTCTTTTGGTACCGGTGATATTCACGTTCGGGTGATGCCTTTTCAAGAGTGTGCAAGTTTGATGTATTGCCAGCCGCGTAACCAATTTTAGTTGAACAATGCCGACCAACAGCTTTGGTTCGGTCCACCTGTCTTTGTCTTTGTCGTCATCCTTGTACGTAACTGCAAAACCAAAATGTTCCCAAACCGGAGACTTCAATGATGCTGGAGGATTTTCGAGCTCAACTTTATCTGCGTTCGCCATTTCAACAGGTCTTCAAATTACTGACTAAATTTGAACGCATCCCTGTGACCAGCTCTCATAGTATGCCTCTCGTCCAATGAAATTACTTGGTCGCTCTATGACGCGTTGAACCCAATGTGAGCAAATTACTCTGAATGCTGCGACGCAGCACCTGAGATTACTTCCAAAAAGTTGTTCACGTTCTCAATTTTTTACGTTTAACGTTATATTCGTTCGGTACACACGTGTACCGAACCGAAGGGCACATACCGAATATTTTCAGTATGAATACGTATACCGTTACACCCCTAGTCGTCATATAAACTCTCCTCTTCTCCCTGTACACAAACTCGCTCGGATCTGTCATTAGCCCGCATGGTTTTTCATACCACTGCTACGCTGACGAGTGACGACACCCAATTAATTCTGTCCTTTCCCCGCTCAGAGACCCAGGTCGTCGCACGCATCTCTGCTTGTCTAGCTGACATCTCTCAGTGGATGTTTGCTCACCACCTCAACCTCAACCTTGACAAGACTGAAGTGCTTTTCCTTTCGGGAAAAGATTGTCCCACTCTTGCCCTAACAATCAACATTGGCACCTCTGTTGTTTCTCCGACTCAGACTGCAAGGAATCTGGGTGTGATCCTAGATAACAACCTGTCCTTCACTGCAAACATCGCTGCTACAACCCGCTGCTGCAGATACATGCTTTATAACATCAGGAGGATACGTCCCCAGCTGACCCAGAAAGCGATGCAGCTTCTGGTCCAGGCTCTCGTCATCTCACGCCTAGACTACTGCAACTCCCTCCTGGCTGGTCTACCTGCATGTGCCATCCGACCTGCAGCTCATCCAGAATGCAGCGGCTCGTCTGGTCTTCAACCTTCCTACATGTTCCCACACCACGCCGCTCCTCCGTTCCCTTCACTGGCTTCCGGTAACTGCTAGAATCCACTTCAAGACACTGGTACTTGCGTACCATGCTGCGAATGGATCTGGCCCTTCCTACATCCAGGACATGGTTAAACTGTACACCCCAGCACGTGCACTTCGCTCTGCATCAGCCAAACAGCTCGCTGCACTCTCGCTGCGAGGGGGACCCAAGTTCCCATCAGCAAAAACACGTGGGTTTGCTATCCTGGCTCCAAAATGGTGGAATGAGCTCCCCATTGAAATCAGGACAGCAGAAAGCTTACACACCTTCCGGCGCAGACTGAAAACTCATCTCTTTCGACTCCACTTAGAGCGATAGAATTACTAACAAAGCACTTATATACTAACAAAGGACTGGCTTATCTAAAGCCAGTTGAGTAGCACTTGAAATGTTTTTACTCTATGAAACCTGATGTACTTATATGATTCTGTTTACTTCAAGTTTGTATCTTGTTGGTCGAACGCACTTATTGTAAGTCGCTTTGGATAAAAGCGTCAGCTAAATGCAATGTAATGTAATAAACATTTCAAATGCAAGAATGATATCAGTGGTGTAGTAGATAATCAAATTAATAAATGATTGTGTCTTATCCATGCTGCATAGTCTTTATTTTCTATAAGCATTACAGCAAGGTTGTCTGCTGATAAGAGAGACACAGCTCTAAAAGGTCACTTTTCACACCTTAAAACGGTTACAGGTTTGGTCCTTGAGAAAGCCACCTGTTCTGTCAAAGTGTCACAGTAAGTTAACCAGGAACAGTTACAGGACACCAAAACAGGTTCACATGTACAACATTTAATATTGTCAATTAAAAAACACTACTAAACGGCGGATAACAATAATTGCGCCGCATAAGCGCATAATAGTGCGCTGCATTTGCGCTTCAGATGAGGAGGTGAGGCCCCCTCATATCTGCATGAACCCGTATGGCACAATACAACTCAGACTGGCTTACCTGTACGTCAATCAAGTGGAAAATGCCATAGTATGGTAAGGATAGATGATAGGCTAACTTTATAAAAAATATTAAAAAAATGTCAATGCCATGCGATCTACCTACACTACCTTTGCGATCGACCGGTCATGTCATGTTAAATTACATCATGAGTTTTACCCCCAATGAAGCTGATCTCATAGTGACAGTTAGATAACATTGAGACACACACGTACACTTATGTGTGAATCACAGCCGGGGATGAGTTCATTAAAATATCATTTGTGCGCAGTAAACAGAATTTGTCCCTCAACAAACCCACAAGGTTAGCAGTGGGAGCCTGAAAAAAAGACCATATTAAGTTTTAATTAAAATATGAGTCACCTGGCCTTCTACAAAGTGCTTCTCTGAAGAAGAAAAAACGAATGACCATATTCATGAAGCTGATTTGTAATCTCTGGTTAGTCAATCTTGTCCTGATCATTTGCAGGATACAATCTGATCAGGTAACAACTCACAGCGGCTCATTATGGGGTGACCACACTTTGTGAATTGACAGAAAAGATAATGCAATAGCTGTCAAGATGGATATCTTAATTGCTAAATGCAGCGATAAGCAAACTGGAGAAGCAGAAACCTCAGCAACTCTATTTATATGTCATCTAATGAGGCAAATATAATATAAATATATATTGATGCGTTTTTGGGGGTAATTTGCCGAATAAGTACAGGTATAAGCAGAAAGGAAAAGGAGAAGAGAGATGGGATGACATGCAGCAAAGGGCCACGGGTCGAAATCCAGTTATACCAGAGGCCAAAACTACGAAGCAGGATTTTCGCTTAGCGAGCTAACTTCCTGGATGTCCGGTCCTACGACGCTAGTTCACTTCTTAGCGGGCTAGATAACTTGCGGAACGGCTAGCCTGCTCCGGAGCAGGATATGTTCCAGGATAAGAGATCAACTGTGCGGAGTTCTTCTTCTTCGCTTTAATGGCGAATCGCTTCCACTTGGAGCATATATCGCCACCTACTGTTGATTTATTTAATGTATAAACTCCCCATATTGTTCATGTAGAACAGTGTTCACGTAAGCCTGCACATTGATTTTATTTTGCATTGAATGTAACAGTTTCAATAAGGATACATCTATTACAGGTTGAGGTAGAAACCATGGTGGAACAGCTGATAACAACAGTGTTTAAAGCGATCAAGTCATATAGAGAGGCGAAGTCCCTCCCTTTCCGGGGGAGCTCCATGGGACCTTATTTCGGAAAAAGTATGTATTGAAGTCAATGGAGAGAGAAAGATTATCTTTCGATCCCGTTTGAATTCTGCCACGAATTCCATATATGATGTTTGTCAATTTAAAAGATAATTTTGCAAGTCAAAAAAATAAAAATGTGTCGTAAAACTGTGAAGTAACACTTTTTTGTGTGAAACCGCTCAATGAACTACATCTCCCGTCTCGCACCACACACCAAGACGGCCGTCACGTTGGCACATTTCACTTCTTTCTTTCAGAATGAGGCGAAAAGTATTAAAAGAGATGAAAATCACTACAAGTCTGGGCATGTTGAGAGCTGTACATACACACAAGGGGAGTTAGTCAGTTCCGTAAGAGCCAGCATGGGGGACTGGGATTCTGGGATTTGTAGTCTTTCTAGTTGCGTATTTTTCATAGTCTTATATTTCAACAGTTTTACAACAAACTCTGTCAATCTTAAAAAATGATTTCCACGTCAAAAGAGTCAAACATCATATGTGTAATTCGTGGCACAATTCAAACGGGATCGAAAGATAATCTTTCTCTCTCCATTGACTTCAATACATCATTGTATAAAAACTACGATGCTCAACAGCTCGCTTAACGGAACTTTGACGCTGGTATCAGTTTGGTTTCCCACCAATCACGGGAGTATTGTGTATAGAAAGTATTGAGTTATATTTCTCGCGCTACCTAACATCCATGAAGGCAACATGACAGAGGGAGGCCTGCCACTCAGGATGCCAAACTACTCTTTGCTAAGCCCCGCCCCCCCAAGCAACATCAGGGCCAAAAGTTTGAAAGCGAGAAAAAAAGGTCTGAAAGTGAAAAACGATCTGAAGGTGAAAAGCAATGTGAAACCTGAAAAAACAAGATTTGAAACTGAAAAAATAATTGTTTTTGAAAAATCTGCAACTGAAAAAAATAAGGATTCAAATATCAAAATATGTATAAAAGTGAAATCTGAAAATAAATATTTTATTAAAAAAAATTGCTGGACTGAATCAAAAATAATATTCAACTAAAAAATGATTTCAAATACTTATTTTTATTTTGAATACATCCTTGTATTTTTCAAAGTTCAGGATAAAAACTTGAACTTTCAAATAAATTGTATTTTTTTGAATGATCAAAACGTATGACCCTGAAATAGCTCCATAAGAATCAACATCATGACGCTGAACATTAGCAGCCTTTAACTTAGCAGTTGAGACGTGAAGTGCAAGTTGTGATGTAGTTCATTTATAGCATAATGTAAGCTTTTACTCTCCGCAATTGCATTAAGGCTTTCAAATCATAAATTGGTTTTGATAAGTGGAGATTATTCTGCTACACAAAATGTGTAAGTATCATAAGAAAGATCATATATATTCCGCTATATTAGGAACAATCCCATTGCTTTTAGTAGACAGAGCCTTTGAGCGTCTTACTTTTGGGTTGGCCTACACAATATGTAGTCACTGCACCACTCTATAATAAAACTGTGTAAAAACAGTAAGAAACACGTTTAATAAAAAGCTGCTCTATGAATTGTACATATAGCCTACCATTCCATCGAATAAATGAACGAAATCTACAGCAGCAAAGCAAAGTCAACAAACAACTTGAAATATTCAGACAGACAGACTGATCCTCTCTCATCCACTTGAGAGCTTTGCTTATTTTAATTGCAATGTTGACTTGGCAGCAGCTGTATATACCAATCACTTGGCACTCCAGAAACAAGGCCGATAAGACAGTGAGAGAGGAGTGCTAACTTAATTGAGGTTCGGCTTCATATTTGCTCTCATTATACATGGTCTCTGCAGTAGATCTGTGCAAGGCACTATCATGCAATAATTCTGCCTGAGTGGATGTGTTGTTGTTTAGAGAGAGGAGGGACATAAATGCCCCCCCGACATGTTGACTCACTGTGACAAAAACTAATATGGTGAAGGGTAAATGGACTGCATTAATATGATACTTTAATAGTCTCCGGACCACTCGAAGCGCTTTTACACACAAGTCAGGAATGCACACCTACATTCACATGCTGATGGCAGAGGCTACCATACAAGGTGCCACCTTATAGGAGCGATACATTTTCACACTCACTCAACAAAATCAACAGATTTAACAGAATCGTTCAACCTTAATCTCCTGAAAAAAACCGGTGCTGGTAGATTCAGAGGAAGCAAATCCTCTTTCCAGATGTGGTATCCCTCCTGTCAATTATCTCTGACAGCGTTTGGAACAACAGAAAGACAAATCCATGGCTCACTGATCCGATGCTTCCCTGCATGCCTCGTCTTCATTACCTCACCCCGGCTCTGATTAATGAGGCAAGGATGTCAGTGCATTCTGACTACACCTTGCTTTCACACCACAAAATAAAATGTAGTTTGTGCCAGGTGCTCGTCCATTATCATTAGTTCATTTGTACTACTTACTATGACCTGAACAACAAGTATCTCGGTTTCAAGTAGGAACCTAATCCAATGTGTCTGGTAGCGTTAGGTTGCTCGTGTAGCAAGGTTTGAACTGGCTTATTGTAATTGTGAGTATGAAAATGTATTTGGGTTAAGTCTTTTATAAATAGTTCTTATTTTGTGAATTGTTTGAATCTTGATAAAACCATACACGTGTTTTATTGTACAGTTTTGGTTTTCTGTAGTTTTGTGCAGTGAAATTTGTGCCAGAAAGCCAAGAGTCAATACATCGAATTTTGATATATATTCTGTATATTTGAAAAGGGTTTCAATATTCATTTTCACAATTAGAAAAACTCCAATGAGTTGATTCTCTCTTGACTCTAATGTCTGTATATTAAATCTGTGATTTATGGTTGGAAGCCGACCATCTTGAAGTGATGCTGGAGTGTGAGTGGGATTTTCTGCCAATAAAATAAATTGTATACTGGAGAACATAATGGTTCAGAAGAGCACAAAGTCATTCATAGATGTAGCATTTTAAATTGCTCTCAGAGTGTACCAGGTTGTTGCATTACACTATGAAATGTACACAATGTACTTCTGGTTGACTATGGCCCTTGACCCCTGCATGGTGAAACCCCTTGCATATTTCTTCAGAATTCAGAATAAGGCTTTTACTTTTTTTCTAGACCCTAAAACTTGATGGGAGCTTTTCCACTCATGATGTGCCGACGGTAGCCTTAGGCGCGTTCACACCGCAGAACTTTTCCCACTTTAGTTCCGATATAGTTCCGAAATGTTGCGTTCACACCAAAAAGAGCCGGAACTAAAATGAGTTCATGAGAACCTTTTCACCCCCTTTTCCGTCCCTGCTAGAGAGCAGAGACTTTCGTGGGAGAAAAAGGTTCCCATGTCTGATTGGCTGGGCGGATTGCAAACCACGCCCCGTAAAACTCCCAAAAAGTTTTGTGAAGCCGCCATTTTATTATCCTCGCATTAGCATTATTAGCATTAGCATTAGCCCAGCGCAGAAATGCAGAGAGACTAACTTATGGCAACACAAAATAAAACATGGGAGCGGTGGAGATGAGGAGGTGTCGGCGTTCTGGCGATTTACTCGGAAGGCTTCAGTAGAAGCTGCTGGGACTTCTACTGAAGCCAGTCCCCAACTCCGGGGACTTCCGGCCGGGGACTTTGGGCGGCAGTATACGCCGTGAAGTGGTTTGCGGCCTGCCAGTAAACCCAAAGCAGAAGAAGAAGAAGTGACGTCAGTGGCTTCATTTGCCTAATCCTCCCCCAGGGACTTTTTCCGGTGTGAACGCGATCTGTACTTAGTTCATGAGAACTCTTTGGTTCTCATGAACTAAGTTCTCATGAACCTTTGTGGGAAAAGTACTGCGGTGTGAATGCGCCTCTTGCTGCATGGACTCACTTCCCAACCCAAGAAGCAGGGGGCAGCGGTTCATCTGGACCGGGCACTGTACTCACTTTAGTATGTGGACATGTTTGGACACAGTTGCTGAGTGCTCCATATGTTCACCAGCTGGTCTCTGACTGTGTCTGCAGTGTGATGCTAAGCAGGGAGAGAGAAGCATGTGTTCAGAGCGTTTCACTCCCAGCAGCTGCCTCCTGCGACTGGAGATGACTGCAGGAGGGAAGTGAGAGTGAACCAGAGAGTAAAGCTATAGGGCAGACAGCTAAACAATATGCCGAGAAACACAAACCACAGAACATGTGACCTATTGCTAACTCACAATAGGACAGATTTAGTTTTTTCTTAAAAGGTTAAATCCGAAGTGACAGAGTGATATTGTTACTTAAAGGGGACCTATCATGCAAAATGCACCTTTGTACGTCTTTTATACATGAATATGTGTCCCCGGTGTTCCAGGGAACTCACCAAGTGTCAGAAAACACAACCCTCTCTATTTTCCTCCTTCGCCAAATCTCTAAAAAAGGGGCTGCAACGGATCTGAAAAAAACGGATCCAGATCTCAACACTTTTCTACGTCACAGAGAAGTCCTCGGCTTATTGGTCAACTCTCCACCTATCAGGGGAATGAGCCACGGCCACGTGCATTGCCAAACCTCTCATTCGCATATAGGCTATCGGCAGGCTAAATCAACCCACATCTGTGTTTTTGCCTGCTCTTGCCAGGATGTCTAAGCCAGTTAAACGTTGTGCTGTTGTTGGCTGCAAGGCTCGGGACAGGGATATGCCTCCAAAGTAATGCTAAACCCGGGATCAATACCAACCATCCGGGACCAGGCCAGTGAGGACACATCCAATTTTGAAGCTGTAAGTTTTTATTTAGCGGTGTTTTTCCTGATAAAGCTATCTCTAGCTTGTAGCATGTAGCTTCGCCGTATCAATGTCGCCTCAAACCCAAATAGTAATCGGTTAGGTGTTTATATATTTTTGTAGCATTTTATTTTGTACGCTCTCCGCAGTCTTTGCTTTGTCTTTTATTTGAATTATCAGGCATTTGCTAACATATTCAGACATACTGCCATAATGGCGATCTGTGTGAAGGCTGTAAAGCCACGCCCTAGGCGATAACACAAGTATTGATTCTCCTATTTATTAGTATTTTGTATCCTCTAAAATCATATTGAGTAAGTTATAATAACAAACGTAATCTTCTGTAGGCAAGTGCCGTTTTATCCAGCGTTATATGTAAAAGCTTTTGTGATTGTAGTCTGTAAGAACGATCAGATAGCATCGATCTGTAAGCTAAGCTACGCTACGCTAATGAGACATGCCGTTTTTTCCAGCGTTATATGTAAAAGCTTTTGTGTGTTTACTTGTTTGCGCACATGAATATAAATGGGGGTGTGTTAGGATACAACACTGTATGTATGCGAGGGGGGACACACACCACGAGTAAAACTGAGCTAAAGCCCCGTTGGTCTGTTGTTGTTGACAAAGCCTTACCTCTAGCAACAGGCTAATTAGTGGCTAGCACTCATTACAGTCAGTCTACTGAGCTCAGCCCCTCTCCAACACATCACCTGCATTGAGTCAGAAACACAGCATGCACGTTACGGTTAAAAACTAACTCAGATTGGAAAAGGCTAAGCAAAGAGCTTTGCTAAATAGAGAGCTTTGCTAAATAGAGAGTTTTGCTAAATAGAGAGTCTTAGCCCCATCTTTTGGGATTTCAGGCTATATTTATCCAAATAGTATTTTCTCATCCTGAATACTAAGTTGAGATGATTTTGTTCTAACTATGTGTTCTTCTTTACAGGCCAGCACCTCACATACTTACTAATTAGTGACAATTTGTACATCCTTTGCTATTATTTACATTTGTTTGTATTATGGCGGAAATGAAAGACTGTACCTGGCAGCCCTGCACTACAATGAAAACCCTGAGCGTGCACAAGCCACTACATCCACTGGAAACCCTCTGTATAAACTGCAGTTCCCAAAGGCCAGGAAGGGAGAATGCAGAGCAAAACCAGTAAAGACTGACCCCACATTCCGTAAGTGTTTAAAATATTTATTATACAACTATTTACAAATATAAAATAAAAAAATTAGAAAGAAGTTTCAGTTTTTTATATGCATATACTAATCTAAACCACATTTTTTGTTGTGCTTTTTTTACCATTGCACAGCCCTACGTGGCCAACTTGATGGACCTCATCTTCGACCAAGTCTTTGTGGACCCTGCACCATTATGAGCGACCTGACAGGGAGGAGGTCATCGCCGGGTATGCTACACGGTTCAATTTGGCTGCTGTCTGAACCCAACATCGACATTTCACGGATCAGGAAACTCCCTGAGGACAACGCAGGCCGGAATCACCACTCTGATCCTGCGTCCAAGGAAGCCCCAGCACCAGCTCACAAAGCTTCTGTAAAAATATTTAGTGTCATTTATACAAAATACAAGTAGGCTACATTTAGTTTTTTTTTTATGGGTTTTTTTAACCGTTGATTTTGACAATAAAGTTCCGAGGTGATATCAAAATGTGTCGTGATTATTCATGTTTGGATGGGTAAAGAATATTCTGATTTCAAAAGCATACGGTTGTGTGTGTGGACCTTTTTGTCGTACACATGGGTGTGTTATGCCATTGCTGTGTAGTATATAATAGTACAATGACAGAATGAAAGATTGCATAAAGCCATATACACCAGTATTTATTTCCATGAACAATATTAGCATTCGTTTTACAATTTCAGTCAAAACAAACAAACCACTCACTGCTCTATTTGCCTCAACTGTCATCCACCATGTTCAGCTCTGTAAATATGCAACGCATTCTGCAGGGAGAACACATTTAGGCCCACAGGCTCCAATCCAGGATGGTCCACCATACAGGTTACAGAGTCCTCAAGTTACTGCATCCGTCTTGACACATTGTGATAAACATATATTGAATGACATGTGAAAAATGTATTTAAACTTAGTAAAGCTGTCAAAAATGTTACCTGTGGTATCTCCATGCAGCACACATTCTCCGTTCAGAAGGCATCGTGGCGCAATTTGCACAAAGAAGTCAATAACTGAGCTTTTAAAAACACATGAAACTACACACATTGCTGACAACTGAGGTGTTGTTGGAGTTATACTTTTTATCATCCTAAGTTATTCAACTTTCCAACGGTGGTTGCACGATGTTGGAAGAAAAGGACTGTAAACTATTAATAAACGCAATGAGGCCATTGTATATATGCTGAAAATATGAATGTCTCCCTTTATAAATATATATATATATATATATCGCTGTTTTTGCGTTACAAACTGTACACATTGCATTCTTGCTAATTAGCCAAAATATGAACGGAATAAGGAGCAAGCATCGTAACAGAGTAAAATAAATAGGGACAAGAGCTTGTCAGCTAACCATTCAGAAACGTCCTGCTGCAACCGAGATTTTTGCACCTCCACCAAAACCTCCGCTGCTTCAGGGTCAGTCTCTGGATCAAATTGATAGTATGCTTGAACACATGCATTGCTCTGAGATGACATGTTTATTCGACACTCGTAATCACAGCAAGCATGGTAACGTGACTCTCGCCGGCTCATGTCTGCTCTTCTGCAGGGGGGCGTGGTCAGCTGCTGCTCAGAATTTTCAAAGACAGGTTTGGAATAGAGCGAAAATGAGCGAAACGAGGCATGTCTAAAAAATGATCTGTTTGGTATTTTGAAAAATAAAATGTATAAATATACCTTATATAGGTATGGTCATACACTATATTATTTAAATATAGCATGATAGGTCTCCTTTAAGGGTCAAACTCTTTAAAGGCTGGATCCTACATCTCTACATTGCTCAAATATAAAACAGAGCAGAGTGCTGGGAGCCGACCAACACGTCCCGCATCAAGGTTGTTCTTTTGCCAAATGCAAACGAAACGTAACTGTAAAAATACAACGCCTGGATTGAGGGATTTGTTCACGGTCAAATCAAAGCTTTTATTTTATTTGAAAAGTGAATCAAAACATTGTAAAAAAACTAAAAACCTCTCCAGATCTGGTAATTAGCCCCCGGCCTCATCGATTGTCCACCTTAACGCCCCACACTGGAGTCAGCGAGTCGGCTGCTAGCTTTCCCAGGACAAACTCGAGACACAAATCAATGTATGACACATTCTTCCTTTTAAACACTTTGTTTTTCCCTGCCTTCTACTTGTCATGTGATGCCTTTTCTGAAGTCTACTGTCTTCAACCTCGGGATTGACCTTGTTAATTAAATTCACCTTTGTACGATGAATACAAGGTCTGTCTCCCAGGGGACAGTGTTGGGTATCAGAGTCAGTCATTACTAATTAAATACAAGTTAGATTAAGCAGCGTGATGTTCTCGGCACAGTGACAAACGTCGGCTCAGCATGTTTGGATAAAATTAAAGCGGTTTAAGCTTCAGGCAAAACCGAGAATCGAGCCTCTATTGGGAAGTTTAGCCGAACACACGGAGAATCGACACCTCAGTCTGCAGCTCTGTGCAGCAAGGTAACAACAGGTTGTTGTTTTTGTATCCGTCACCCGGATACAAAAATTCGGTCGTTTGCGTTACTGTTTAGTGTCATATAGACCGTTCGGCCACACGAGGACGACCGAATACGGCACTAAACGACTGAGGAAACGATAACGGGTCCCAAGGTGGATAGAAAGGCATACGCAACTCTCTGGGGGGTCCAACGGCTCCGTGTGTGCGCCCTATCCGAACATTTTCAGATCACTGATAGTGATTGCGCAATAGCCCCGCCTCTCCCCACCTCTTCTGCTCACCTCCGCTTACCCCGCGCCATTGCTGAAGTGTTTCGCCACCAACAACAACAACAATGGCGGATCGCAGAGTTGCTATCGTGCTCCGGACGCTATTGACCATGCTACAGTTGTTTGTGCAACATCTACAGCAATAATGATGAGGCAATAGCCCCGCCTCTCCCCACCTCTGCTGCTCACCCCCGCGTCAAAGAAAACTGCACCCTGAATTCAGATTATTTATCTTTCTCTCGATATGGACCTAAACGCGAGTGAAGTCTAATCTGACAGGACGGAGACACGCAGCTCTGCTCCCCTGCAGCTCCTCCCGCTGCAGCAAAACACACACTTCAAGTCAGATCATCACCCTTAGCTATTTTAATTACCTCTCAAACTCCCTAAACTAGTTATACATACAGTATGTTTATTTTTTACTGTCGGCCGGGTCACTGATTACTGGATGAGCTGCTGCATGAGACAGACGCTGACGCTGTCAGAAGAGAGGGAGGAAAAAGAGAGGCTCCGTGTATTTTATTATTATATTATATAGAGTCGTTATTCATTTGTTTTAAAGCTCAATAAATAACAAAGAAGACCTTTGACCGGCACTTTTATAATTTTGACCGGAAGATTTAAACTTTAATACACGTTGACTGGCGAAAAACTCTGCCCGGTTCCCTCGGCCCCCACCGCGGAGAATAAACAGAAGGGCAACCATGACAACCATGCTTCTTCGCTGCTTTTGTGGAGGAAGTTACAGCGCCACGTACAGGCTCGGCATATGTACTGCAGCTTCTCCAGCGGTTGGAGCTAAACGGAGCGGTCTCGTGTGGACAGACACTATCCGGATAACTATTGCGTGTGGACGGAAGCTTGTTTGCGATTGCGTTAATCCTATGCGTTTAGCCGTTTTCGTCCTCGTGTGGCCGCAGCCTTAGGTCACTAGCTCACATTGTGTTATAATCCAGTAAAAATGACAATCCTGCGAAAGTAAATGATCACTTTATCATCATGTCTTTAAATGTTTTTTTTGTGATGTTAATTTTCAGCAAAGACATGATTATAGTTTCTATATGTTTAAAGGAGATGTTTTCACAGCAAAATAAAATAGATATTAGAGAGGGAGTGTATGTTGAGGTGGAATCAAACATTTTGGAATTTCACTAGCAGTGGGATCGACTACTTAATCTCTGGCATCATGACACCCCTAGCTTGTTGTAAAATAAAGATTGACTCAAAAAGAATGGGGGAGAGATAAAGTGTGCTTTACTGACCAGACACTTTAATGCTGTCTGCCACATAATCAGCAAGTGTATAGCTCTGTCTGCTGCCAAGTGCAACACTGACTAGTTAAGAGGAATCATTTTTGAAGTGATGTGCTATAAGAAAAATTAACTCATCAAAGTATTATAGACTTTTCAGATATACGTACAAAAGGAGGTGGCTGAGAAACCCTGTACTAATTCATTTCAACTGCTGACCGTCCCCACCCCACGCCTCGTCACCATGGGTGCTCGGGCTTTTAGCTGCACTGCTCCCAGACTCTGGAACTCCCTCCCCCCGCACATCCGACAGTCAGACACAATCACTTTATTCAAATCCCAATTAAAAACCCACCTGTTCAAATCTGCTTACTCACTGTAGTGCTCCCCATTATATGTTTCATTTCTGTCCACTTGACTGTCTCCTCCATGATTTCCTGTTTGTGTTTTTATCTTGTTCTGTTGCCTATTAGCTTTTATTTTATTTATTTTTTATTTAGTTATTTTAAATGTACGGTGTCCTTGGGTGTCATGAAAGGCGCCTAAAAATAAAATGTATTATTATTATTATTAACTATTCAGACAAAAGCCTTTTTACTTTTCTTACCAACAATAAAGTCATTGACGGGCTTCCTGTTGTGGAACAAGAGGTGATTTTGACCTTAATGCACCCAGACAACATGACACCCATCAACCTAATTAGTGAAGTGGGGACGGGTGTTGGAAAATGGATTGGCCAATGAGCTGTCTCAGTGAGCGCACACTCTGACCCACAACACAGTTCTGCTTTAGGGGAGCTTTTGCATCGCTGGCTCTTCGGTGTCTGGAGCACCCTGGAGCACCGTGGAGCACCCTGGAGCACAGGAGCTGGGGAAATCAGGCTGTAGCATGAACACTCAAAACAACCACTGTGCAGAATGGCTGTGCAGATGAACGTCAACTCTCCTGGTTTTCTAGTCGCTTGGCAGAGATTTGTAGATTAGACTGCTGGTGATTTATGATTTAAAACTTGGCATGAGTTTGAAATAAATCTTTATAATGATTTAGTCATTCGGCAGACGTTTAAAAGCTCATATACACCAAGCCGATTTTTGGCGTCGATGAGCGTCGTGTCGCCCTACTCAGATTGGTGTGTACTGCACCGTTGTGTCTTTTCGGCCGTGCCGCATGTCGACATGTCGAATCGGGAGAAATTCGGAAAGAAATCACTCTGATTGGCTGTTCAGCTAGCGAATCAGTGCATGAGAAGCGAAACGGAAGTGAGGGCTGTCGGAAATCTGAGATTTCATTTAACTCCAGCTCTCGACACAGGTTCGGGAAAGCCCCATGAGCTTCTCGCTGTAGAGTGAAAATGGAACGCACACGCTATTTGTTGTTTGTTTATATCACGCAGTCTGTTCTTCTTCTCTCGGTTATCACGCAGTCTGTCTTCCGGTTGCCTCTTTTGAATGACGAATACACACTACCGCCGCCTGCTGGTAAGGAGAGTTATTGCCACTCACGCATGCGCAGTTCGTACGTGCAACGAATTCTTTGCGGTGTGTTCCAGTGCGAAACATGGCCAAGACGCAGGAGACGTGAGGCGACGTTCTGTCGGGACGTGTTCTTTGGTGTCAGTTTGGTGTGTAAGAGACTTAATGGCTCTTTGTAGAAAGAATGAAAAGAGACTAGTAGAGAGAAAGGAGGCGTGGCTCTACCTGACACCAGCGCACATACTCCCATTCTCATTTAAGTGTGGGAACAATTCCCAGGAGTGATGTCATCACCACATGAAATTTGAAGCTGAAACTCTGAAAGATGTTGAAGGGATGTAAACACTCAAGACAATAACAGAGGAAGATGTACCGTCAATTCAAGAAGTAGACATTCAAGGAGCTTTCTATTAGCTATACCAAGCTAGCCAGCTAACAATCTTTAACTCAGTTGGTTAAACATTTTCAATAGATTATTTTAACTGGTAACGACTGGCTTGTTTTAAAACAATAACCATGTATGAGGTCTAACAATCCACATTATTGGTTTATATGCTGACAGACTGATGCTAAAGCTCGCTCCTCAGCAGCTGACAGAGGAAATGTAGAGCAGCACTGGTCAATGGTTTTAGTAAACTAGTTATTGTATTTAGGTACAGTATGAAATAACATGTTACTTGCAATAACATGAAACATTTCACTTGTTCAATCAGTTAGACATTATAACTTTTTGTCAGACAGTAAGCTAAACGTTCAGCTTTGTGGCTTCTGGAAATGCTTCCTCCTTTCACACAACTTTGTGGCCAACAACATCCTGAATGAGAACTCCATTTTGTCGAACGGATGTCATTATTCTCCGCTGAGCCATTGTAGTAAAAACCCTGGCAACTGACTAATCAGTGCCTGTGTGAATGCCAGGATTGTTTACGGGCAATGGAGTCTCCTTTGGGAGTGTCGCAGCATCCTCTGAGGCCTGTGGCTGCGCACAGACTTTGGAGCGAGATGCTTTTTCACACTAGGAATGCTGGAGTCGGAGGCTCTGTGTATGTGTGGGACTTGAGGAAAGCAGTGTATGCATTATGCATCATTAATGAACATACAGAAAGCAGTCACAATGGATGCATGCACAATGCATCAGTATCTAATGCCAGGGTCAGAGGTCATGTCTGGCTTTGTGCATGCCTCCCAAAGATAAAGACCAACAAGGAGACCTTTGAGAGCCCAGAAGGTTCATGGTCATATCAAGATTACAAAAGAAAGCAGTTGGTTGCGTAACTGGAGAAAGAGGACAGTCAGTCTGCACACAGTTTTACATTTAAATACATAGTGCAGAATTAATGATTGTGTGTTTATTTTTGATAAATAATCTTGACCCTCTTTTATAATTGCCTGCATCTCATACAATGTCCCACAGGACCCGACAACATTACAACCTAAGATTCATTTATTTTTTAAAGGTTTGCGACTTTGCGCTGAGGCCATTCCAAAGTTTCAAAACATGATGTTATGTCATTGCAAGTGTATAGAAAAGGTTTGTGCTATTCTCAAGGATAATAAGGTATTCAACTACCTGGATGGAATTGCTACATTTTAATCAATGACGCACAGCAGCATCCAGGTTTCAAAGGAAAGAGAAAAAACGATTATTGATTGAAACTCATGGACACATGAAAAATAGCATGGATAACTGGCATCTATGTTCAGTTTTTCATATCAATGTTGCAGCCTTGCAGGTATAAGGTTTTGGGATTTTATAATTCATACTATGGGGAGAATGAGTGCATTGAATTTCATGGCAACCCATCCAATAGTGGTGGTGATCTGAGAGCAAGTTCAGAGCACTTAAGGCAGTGACGTTAGCACAAGTCTACTCCTCTTGGCATGGTCTTTCTTCATCATGTTTAACGTGTCCATTGTAGAACACCTCAGCCCGAATGCAACAGCTGAACTCACGATACAGATGTGCTGCAGTCTCTTAGATTAGCATCAGCCGTAAGCAGCCACAACTGCTCATCCCATCTGTCTGTTAAGAGATGGCTAATCCCCCCTTCCATCTTTTCCTTACATTAGTCATGTAAACTATAGGGATCGATGCTTGTCTGTGAGAACAGAACAATTTGGGTGTAAATAATATGTCATCTGCACATTAAAAACACCTTCCACAAACACAACAAATATTTGTAAACGAAATGTTCTTCTCTCCAATAATTCAACCAACCATTTGCCATCAAGTGCCATCCATAAATGGCCAATTGTAGAATTGAGATCCACCAATGCATATTTTATTCATCAATAAAAACTGTATTCAATGATGAAAAGTTGTAAATGTTAGAAAGATATTCACAAATGCTTTTCTTTTACTAGTAATGTATTGACCGATTTTCTTTGTGGGATTTGTTTGTATATTTGCAGATCGGTTTTAGATATTGCATTTTTTTTTTTAATCGTTTATACTTTGTTACTGCTTGAAAGGGGAGTACATATGTACAAATACATATAAGATGTTAGTTTAGTTTTCACAAATACACACACAGCCCACTGGCACAGGTATATTTCCGCACGCTGCACTGACAACATGCACTGAACCGTGACCCTCGACAGCAAAACACGTAACGAACCATGACCTGTAAACTGTTCCACCCCAATCATGGTGGAGGCACACATTCAATAGGCTTCAGAGGCGCGTGATGCTAGAACAAATGAGTCTGCTGAGCGAGAAATGCTGCCTAACATAGATGATTGGAACGTATCCTGAAAAAAACCTTGAGCAAGGCATTTATTATGTCAAAGTTCCACAGGAGCTGCTGCTCAATAGTATGGAAGGGCTGTGGCTGTACGGAGTGAGCAGTGTATATTTGCATGATCTGTAGGTGCATAACTCTCCCTGTTTTGTGTCAATTAGTATAGTTAAATACGGATGAAAGGCCTCCGTGCAGATCTGATTAAAGAGTCATCTAATACAGGGAGTGAAGTATCACATGACAATTGTAACAGTGAATCAAATAACATGAGAGGGAGAGGGTAGCTTTGGAGAGAAACCTTACCCCTAATTTAGGATTAAACATTTTCTAATGAAATCATGCAAAAAGAGAATGCTGAATAGAAGAACTATAGTCTTTACTAGAGACAGTGGAGCCCTTGGTGCTGATGTAAGGGTATATTTAAAAAGGTAATACAACAAATGAATAGTTTCATCATACACGACCGTGAACTGTCCTTGTGTGGAGAACGCCATTAAACCAGACTCGGTTTCATTCAATCCATTTGCAGTGGTATTTGCTTGATGGTCAGCGTGGATAGGTCATACATGAATATTATCCTTCCATGACTGGAGACTGTCTCCTGGTGAATGTCACATCCTCTGATACACCAAGTGGAATGTGGACAGTGGTGTAAAGTAACTAAGTACATTTACTCAAGTACTGTACTTAAGTAATTTACTCAAGTACTGTACTTAAGTAAATTTTGAGAGACTTGTACTTTAACTTGAGTATTTCAAATGTATGCTACTTTGTACTTCTACCCCACAACAATTCAAAGATAAATTGTGTACTTTTACACCAGTACATTTATTAAATACCCTAATAGTTACTTTACAGATTTGGATGATGTGAAATATAATCAAGTGTTAAATCAGACTTTAGTTCCACCTGGAGTAAATCCACAAGCTACCCTGCAGTATACAAAGTCATTCAAACTAGCTGCACCTTTACCAGCTTCGATAACACTTTAATGATCAATCATTATTAAACATATCATATATATTATTCTGAAATCGACCAATCTGCATAATGAGTATTTTTACTTTTGGTAATTTAATTATATTCTGATGGTTATACTTTACTGACTAACATTTTGAATGCAGGACTTTTATGTGTAATAGAGTATTCCTACATTCTGGTACTTTTACTCAAGTACAATATCTGAATACTTCTTTCATCACTGACCGTGGACAAGTTTTATTAAACGTGCTATATTACTTCACACGAGTTTGACAGCAGTTGTTTATTAAACAAGAACAAAAGATTAAAATGATGAAATACATGAGATGGTTCGGTTATGTACGGAAGAGGATTAGGGCCAAATGAGAATAAATGTTTGGGATGTGACCAAAAGTAAAAACAAAGGTTGAGTTCTGACTTTAATCCAAGAATTCCGATTTTGTTTCTCAAATTGTCTGACTTTAATCGTAGAGTTCTGATTTTTTCCCCCTAAAAATTCTGAAAATAAGTCAGAACTCAATTATTATTAAAAAAAAAATCACATCCCAATTGTTTTTCTTCTCATGTGGCCCTAATCCCCTCCCTTAGTTGTGTGTATGCTGTACGACGAGTGCTAAATGCGTTATATTGGGCTTTTTTGAATGGGCTTCTGTGTGCAATTCTGTCTCTACGTGGGGATTACCAAACTCCATGCAAGCCATGACTAGCCGGGGAGACAGTGTCCAAAGCCCCCTCACACACACACACACACACACACACACACACACACACACACACCACACACACACACACACACACCACAAGCTCCACTCTCTCTCACACACTCACTACACACATGCGCGCCGTCTAGCATTAGCTTGTCACTGTCTGGGCCACTAAACACACACTACAAGTCGAGTTACGTCCAGGTTACGTTATCTAGCAAAGTCATGTAAAATAAAGCACCGTCACACCAGCACGGCGCATGTAGCATTTATGTGCTACATTAAAGTACCTGTTTGTAGTGGTGATCGTTGGTTGGTGAGATGAGCTTAGCTATCGCTGTCTCTGTCTGGCGCTTCACCGCTGATCAATTCTCTCCACATCACAGCTTAAAGCCAGCATACTCCAAAACCCCAAGCAGGAAAAAAAAAATAAGGATATTTTTCTTGAAATGTCTCTCTAAACGGAAGAAACCGCGCCAGTGGTTGTTTGTACCCACAGCGAACGTTAGGCTGACCCTAACAAAAAGTCTCCCCGGGAAAACACGTTCCACACACGGCTCACTGGAAGCGTTCAGTCAGTTGCTGTTGTCTTCTGGGGTAAAATAACACTACTATCATCCTCCATGAAAGCACACCCCTTCGAAACAAAAGTCCGACTAAATTCGCCGTTCGCTGGCGTCACAAAATGTTTATTCCAGTTTAAAACTTGTCAGGGGCTCCCCTTGGCATACAGCTGAATGGGTGGGTGGGAGCACCGCTCGGCACTCGGAGTGAATCCCTCTCTCTCTCTCTCTCTCACTGGAGCATAGGAGCAGCTATCTCTGTGCTGCTTTCAAGGGCTGTCGGAAACATCACTGTCGAGCAACTGAGTAATATAGCACAGTTTGCTATTATATTCCAGTTGACAGGCGGTTCGTGTTATCGTTTATATTGTAGGAATAACGGTAAGAGCATCACTATCAAGTAAAGTAAGTCTTTGGCCATTTCCTTTAAAATGTTAATGAAATTGAATATGTTGAAATTCCACATTAGAATATGCTAATTGTATCTGAATGACAGTATGTTTTCATTTGAAGGCAAGGCAAGGCAAGTTTATTTATTTTGCACTTTTCAACACAAGGCAATTCAAAGTGCTTTACAAAAAATCAAAGACATAAAGAAAATGCCATTTAAAATCAGTCATTAAAAAGAAAAGCTAATAAAATAAACATTAAAAGAAAAAATACATGGATAAAAGTTACAGTGCAGTCTAAGATATGAATAGTTCAATTAAAAGCAGCGACAAAAAGAAAAGTCTTCAGCCTGGATTTAAAAGTAGTCAGAGTTGCAGCGGACCTGCAGGTTTCTGGGAGTTTGTTCCAGATATTTGGAGCATAATAACTGAACGCTGCTTCTCCATGTTTAGGTTCTGACTCTGGGGACAGAAAGCTGACCAGTTCCTGAAGACCTGAGAGATCTGGATGGTTAATAATTTAGCAGGGAGGTCAGAAATGTATTTTGGGCCTAAACCATTCAGTGCTTTATAAACCAGCAGCAGTATTTTTGAAATCTATTCTTTGACACACAGGAAGCCAGTGTAAAGACTTCCGAACAGGAGTGATGTGATCCACTTTCTTAGTGTTAGTGAGGACTCGAGCAGCGACGTTCTGAATCAGCTGCAGCGTTCTCATAGATTTTTTAGTGAGACCTGTGAAGACACCATTGCAGTAGTCCAGTCTACTGAAGATAAAAGCATTTGGACAAGTTTTTCCAAATCCTGCTGTGACATTAGTCTTTTAATCCTAGATATGTTCTTTAGGTGATAGTAGGCTGATTTAGTAACTGTTTTAATGTGACTGTTGAAACTCAGGTCAGAGTCCATGACTACACCTAGATTTCTGGCTTTATCTGTTGTTTTGAACATTGCAGACTGAAACTCAGCGCTAACCAGGGGTGAAAGTGGTTTGAATTTCTTGCAGGTACTATAATGCTACCCCGACCTTCATTGGTTCATATTGTTCTCCTCCCGCCCCCAGCTTCATGCATCCCTGAACACAAACTGGCTATATAATGAATATAGGCTGTCCATGAATGCCTGGAAGTCCTTTGTTCCCCCTGTCACATCCAGTGCCTGGTCAACAGCAAGCTCCAGTCTGTGATTAAGGCAGTGCCATAGTATGATGCCTGCAAGTCATCCTGGAGCAACTTCCCAACACCTGACTTCACTCCCAGCATGACACTGGCCCCATCACTGCAAAATCCAATGAGGATTTCTCTCAGCAACTCAACAGTGAAGCCATTTTTAAGCAAGCAACCCATAATCTGTTCCTTGATATGAGCAGCAGACAATCCAGCTCAACCAGGTCCAATGGAAAGACAATGGGCTCCATGTCTCCATCAACACGAGCCTTCAGGAACACAATTAGTGTTGATTTGTGCCCAACACTGGTTGACTCATCAGCCAATACTGTGATTTTGCTCTTGGTCTCTATTATGCTTTTTAGAAGTTCCTTTTTCATCTGTGATGACATGCTCAATTATGTCAACACAGACAGTTTTGCTATGCTGCAGGTCAATCAGACTCTCAAAGTCTGTGAAAGGCTTGTTGTTCTTGGCCACATAATTGGCTGTCATGAAAACCTTGGCAGTAGACTCAAACAAAGACTCCTGACTCACGTTCATGTTCATGCTGTCTGAAGAATCTTGACTGCTTCATTATGTGCTGCAGACTTCTTCTGCTCATGGATTTGTTTGCGCAGTGATGAAAGCTGGACATCCCTTGATTGACCAGCTGGGATTATCTTTCCATCAGCCCACTGAATAGCAATATTAACACCATGGGATGCCATGACACCTAGATCCTTCACATCATGGCATGGGGTACAGCCTAGCCTTCCATTGTGAGCATACATCCATTCATTTTTCTGTTTGAACTGTTCATATTGTTCTTCTTTCCATATAGAAGGGTATGCAGTAGGGCTAGCATCACCTGTGGTGGCTTCTGAGGGACCTGCTGCCACTTCTTCTGGCTGAGTCTCCTCTTCCTCCCTCTGGGCCTCAACTGTTATAAATTAGAATAAAAATGTATAACTAAATTCAGCAGACAGTCAAAAATGTACAAGTCTCTGTCTTTCTTAGAATTTTCAGAATATTGGTTACATAAATTAAAATACTAATAAAATAAAATGTCTCAAAATGTATGCAACAATGTGCAGATTAAAATAGAAGATATCAAAGCAAAAATATTTAATGTTTATATTTAAGATATACAGTTTGCTAGTTAGCTAACTTATTATACATCATGGCCAGGTTCATTCTCTGGGCTAAATAAGCATCATCACCTGTGTCATCTGCGGGCGTTGTTTTTCTAATTTTAAGCACATTCTGAGTTTCTTCATCTCTCTCCTTTCTCTTAAACATCTGAAGAATCGTCGTTTGCATTTTTGCTTTAATTACCATGTAGCCTAATTTTCTAGCTGTCATTCAGTCACTCTATTCCTTTCTCCTCCCGCTGTTCTGATCAAGTGTGAAAAAGCAAATACCCGCTCTATCGAAATCAGTCGGAAGTCTCAACGGCTCATTTCAAAATAAACGTGGATTTGCGTAAAAAACTATTTTTTCGGGGTTCGGGTGTTTTATTTGATTTTAAACAAACAAAGTCTTGGCTTTCAGAATATGAAACTTTTATTTCCAAAATCACACGATAAATACATTTTTGAAGCTTGTAAAGGGACGAAGACAGGCACCTCTCCCTCGCAATCTGCTCTTCCGCAGCGCCGCCCCCCTCCCTCCGGCTGACATTATGAATGTAAGGTGTATAGTAATCATAGATAACACGGCAGGGTTCGTGACAGTTTGTTTTCATCTGATTTCAATTAAACAAAGTCTTGGCTTTCAGAATATTAAACTTGTTTCGGCAAATTCAGATGATAAATACAACTTTGAAGCTTGTAACGGCATAATTACAAGCGGAGAACGGAGTAATTTAACGTCACTGCAGGCTTAACAACAGCCGGTGTTTCTCGTGAGTGTTTTCCCCGGGAAACAAACACAATACGCACAAACGCAAACATACACAAACACACACACGTATACACACACTCGCGAGCTTCCCCCAGACTAGTAATCCAAACCAAAATATCTTCCCTTCGTAGTATAAATTCCACGGGTGGAGCTGTCAATTCTTCCTGGTCCTCCGGACCGCCTGGAAATCTCTTACGGGTACTAAGGACCGGGTAGGACCGGCACACTTTCACCACTGGCGCTAACATTTATACGTTCTGCCTTGGCTCCAAAGACCATTACCTCAGTTTTATCTTTGTTTAATTGGAGAAAGTTCTGACACATCCAGTCATTGATTTGTTCAATGCACTTACTCAGTGTTTAAATTGGAGCATAGTCTCCTAGTGAAATTGTTACGTAAATGTGTGTGTCATCCGAATAACTATGGTAACTTATTTTGTTGTTCTTCATTATCTGAGCCAGTGGTAGCATGTAGATGTTAAAGAGAAGAGGCCCCAAGATGGAGCCTTGATGAATCCCACATGTCATATTTGTCGACTCAGATGTGTATTTCCCTATAGAAACAAAGTTGTTTCTGTCCTATAAGTAGGATTCAAACCAATTTAGAACTGGTTTCGAAAGTCCCACCCAGTTTTCCAGTCGGTCTAATAATATGTTGTGGTCAACAGTGTCAAACGCAGCACTGAGATCTAATAATACTAACACTGAAGTTCTGCCACTGTCTGTGTTTAAGTGGATGTCATTGAAGACCTTTACAAGAGCAGTCTCAGTGCTGTGGTTTGGACGAAAGCCTGACTGGAACACATCCAAACAGTTATTTAAATGCAAGAAATTACTCAACTGTTGAAAAACAACTGTTTCAATGATTGTACCTAGAAATGGCAGGTTTATATGGGCCTGTAATTGTTCATTACTGAAGCATCTAGATTATTATTTGTTAAGAGCGGTTTAATGACTGCAGTTTTCAGGGCCTGTGGAAAAATACCTGAGTGAAGAGATTTGTTTACTATATGAAGTAGATCTGAGGCCATGCAATGAAAAACATCTTTGAAAAATCCTGTTGGAATAATATCAAGGCAGCAGGAGGAGGATTTCAGAAGTTGTATAATGTCCTCTAGGTTTTTATCATTAATCTGATGGAATTGTGTCATGGTGTTTGAATTGATTTTAAGTGGACACGGAGACAACACATTTGCTGTTCCTGATGCAGAGGCACTGACTGCTTGTCTGATTTTCTGAATTGTGTCAGTGAAAAAGGAGGCAAAATCAGTGCATGCCCTGGTGGATAGAAATTCAGAGGCTACTGACACTGGGGGGTTAGTTGGTCTGTCGACGGTAGCAAACAAGGCACGTGCGTTGTTTCTGTTTTTGGTAATGATGTCAGAGAAGAACGATTGTCGTGCGTTTTTTCAATTCCAAATTATAAAGGCCAAGTCTCTCTTTATAGATTTCAAAGTGAACCTGGAGATTTGTTTTTTCGCCACCTGCGTTCAGCTTTTCGACATTCTCTTTTTTCTGTTTTCACGGTCATGGCCTTTCTCCATGGAGATATTTTCTTGCCAGACACTTCCTTTACCTTAGTTGGAGCAATGGCATCTATAACCTTTTTAATTTTTGAATTAAAATGATCTACTAGCTCATTTACTGAGATGTTAGCAGGGGCAAGTGTGGAAGAAAAATTCTGAGTAAACATTTGCCTCGTATTTTCAGTTAAATATCGCTTTGTGGTTACCTCTTTTTGAACATTTTTGTGAACAGAAATAGAGCTCTCAAAGAACACACATGAATGATCAGAGAGTGCAACTTCAATCACCAAAACCTTAGAGATATTCAAAGTCATTTTAAAATATATTTTAATGCATTCTTTTGTGAAATACAGCCTACAATAGATGGTTATTATTTGTATGTATTATTCATTATTTTTGCTCTATTTATTATTATTTCTTTTTTTATTGTTTGACATCATGTACTATCACTAACATAGTTTACAGTTGCATTTTTTATTGAACTTGTTATTATCTAAGAGTTATAGTTATCTAAGAGACCATGCATAACTGATATACGTACATTAACATTTTCAAACAATTTCAAGTATGCCTTGCAGAAACACTGCTTTAGTCTGTGGATCATTCGAATTCTGTAAAATAATTCTAGCTACTGTACAATTCCTGCAAGTGCTTGCCAAACTAGCCATCTCCGCTGGGGCAGAGCAGCAGACACTTGTCTTTAAGGATTATGTTGCTCATAATGCGAGAACACAACGATTATCCAGACTTCTTTTGGTATTGTTAAATATTGATGACAAGTCCTGCATTTTTCTCCCCTATATTGAGCCCCAGCAGATCGCACTGCTCTAAGGCACGTTGCCATTACATCTGCTCTTTTTCAGCAGACAAGCAAAGAAGTAAAATTTGGACAGGTGTTACAACTTGTTCAGCTGCTTTCCATACTCCATTAAATATAATTCAACTAACATCTAGAACTGTGCTTCCATCTGCTGAGCATTTTGAATGGGTCTGTCCTTTCTCCTGCCACTATGCCATAACTCTAACCACCAATGTGAGGAATTTCAGAGGGAGCTCATGACAGATGTGTCACTAGATAATAGAACCGTCACTCTGCATTCATCCAGGAACATTTCTTTATTAACAAGCACTATTTTACAGATAAGACATTGTTGCTAAATATCGAGAAGGCACATTCATCATAGATCATGTCGCGATGTCATCTCTGTGGAATCTATTCAGCTGCCAGCTAACTGCCCGTTTAACACGAGGGATGAGTCATTGAAAAGATTGAACTGTCTGCACACTGCTAAAAGAAATAGCTGGGACTCAGGAGCCACACTGCTGCCCAATGACTTCACCTCTTCTCATTGAACACATTGTAATAGCTGGTTATCACTTAGTACACATGTCTAAAAAACACTGCTAGACCCTTTAATTATGGCAGGTTAACAATAGGCTTTACTTAAACTAATTATTACCTTTTCCCCACATAATCTAGTTCATAAAGAAAATTGATCCAAACCTGCCCTCTAGTGAGCACATCTGTTCCACACAGGCAGACTAACACTTGGGTTACACACTGCCACCATCAATATGACATTTACTGAGGACAATCACCATGCATTTAATGACCGATTCTGTATTGTAAAAAAACACATCATTCTGTGTGAATTGGACCGAATTTGAGAAGTCCCCCTCACTGATGGAAGCCATCAAAAAGCTCTTCAGCTTATGAACAATCCCAACTCTTTAAGTGCAACAACTATGTTTGACGATATTGCATGTCTACATTTGTATGGGCTTAAGGAACAATATGTTAAAGCATAACCACAATGTGACGGCCTCGAGGTCATGTCAGTGAGAGAGTCAGTTCAGGTCTCCGTTTGAATGTATTCACGTTGTCTGTACAATACATGTGTTTATCAGGAATAGAAGAACATATCATAAACACAGAGAAGATGCCTTTTTCAGTTACTCCCTTTTTAATTTAAAGTAAAACAGGAATATAAAATCATCAAATCAACATTTATAGACAGGGAGATAATATATGACAAGGAAAAAAAACAAAGAATAAAATTGCATTTACATTGTGCATTTATACTTTACATTTTATAAATCTTTGCTATTTATATCTGGGTCTACTCTCTATTACAAACTGCGTTAGTGTAGCTACTGTGTCACTGTGGCAACAATTAAAATCACACAAACATGTTTTGTTTTTCTGAATTGTAATCAACAGATTTCAGTGAAGTGCTATTGTATGACTGCAGGTGACGGGCAGAATGAAGCATGAAGAGTCAGGCGGGGAAACAATGCAGAATGTATTCAGTATGGGAGTGAGACAGTGGATCTTTGTTAGTGTAGGGATTTACCTTACATCCCTCAACATGTTGTCAGACAGAAGTTTATGGGATTGTTGCCGTCCTTCTTACGCGAACATCGGACTCATTTGATGGTCCTCTTGTGTGTATTCACCCAAACATCCAATGTACTGGAAGTTCTGCATCAAAAAGAGAGCAGCTGACGCTCCGCAAACAGAAAGCTCTATTTGATTGGTTGACCAGGAATCATGCAATCATCTAAGCTGCTCCAACTTTAAACGTGTGACTCAAGTTTAAAACCTTTGATCCGCTAACAAAATCAGCTTGAAATCAGGATTGAGTTAAGAAACAAGCAAGGGAACGTTTTTTGTTTTTTTTGCTCCGAAATATTATTTAGAATAGATTTTTCTCTCCTCCTCAGCCAGAACATTTTGTTTACCCGAACAGCTGTCTGGAGACGTTTAGCAACAATACGCTAAGAAACTGAATGACTTCCAATAAAAGATTGAAATATAAAATAGAGGATTTGGCCAGGTTGCACGGCATGTCACATTTACTACTCACACGTGTGCGCTTTTTAAGAATGAAGACAATCTTTTTAAGAAAAGGTAATTAAAAGAATAATGTCACAGGGATTCAACGATTGACTCTCCCAGACTAGAAACAACAAATACACCTGTGTGTTTCTTATACATTCATTTTTGTTCACATTAGCATTATTTGAAGAGATGATTGGCACTAAACCCATGTTATGATGAGTGACTGTAGGAACTAAAGTGATGAGCACACTTTGAGAGGGGAAAGGGCGTGCAGCCTTCTAATAAAGCACCCACACGTTTAGGCCATAGATCCTTAGGCACCCAGCAGCTAACTGCGACACAGACACACAGGAGAAAAACCTTCCATATTTGATTTGAAGTGATGTGATTTTCATTTTGCCATAAAGTCCAGTTTCTAAAGAGCACTGAAAGCAGAAAGAAGCAGAATGAGTTCATAGTGCAAATCAGAAAGCAGGCTGCAAACTGGAAGAGGAGATCATAGTGACGGAAGAGAGTCCCACAGCCACTAACCCACGTCTGTGTTCCGCAGCACAGACGGCAAGATACATCCAACATTAAAAAGCTGTTAAATAAAATGATTTTCTCTTAAAAAATAGATACTCCTTGGAATGTATGAAAATATTTGAGCATCGTCCTATACAAACACGTGAATGGAATTCATTTAATTTAGAGAATGTTAAAAGTCTTATACCATTATATATACTTGTTTTTCTTTGATCAGGGGTCGTTGCTTATTTTCTAGAATGAGAAACTAAAGAAAGGGGATTTTCTCAGCTGAGGACTTGGCAGCAACATAATCAAAGATGAATGATTCCAGAACGGCCCATTCCTTTGAGGAGAAACGTAGTGTCACGTCTGTTTACCCACTTTAACGAGGGCCACTGTATCACTGCAGTTTTCTTAGCCGAGCAGAGTGAGAGTTTGAAGGGAGAGGTTGTTCTCAACCTGCTGTCATACATGTCAATTCAAGATATTGATCCAACTGAATTTGCTAATCATATTTTAGTGCATGTAATGGGTGCGTTTGTCTCACTGTACAATATACACCATTACATTTTAATTAAGCACTTTAAAGTCAATTTTGTGCAGTTTGTTCATCTATTCAGTCTTAGACTAAACTCCACCAAACCGGTACTTCAAGGTGGTTAAAACAAACAGAATAACTCACAACTGCATTCTGAGTCAGACTGGTTGCTCCCTTGAAACACAGCTATATTTAAAGCCTCTCTCACACTGCAGCAATCTCAATGCAAACAAATGATATTTACATTCAGAATTTGCTAGAAATTCCTGCACTGTTTGCTCAGACACTCACTACAGGAGGGTGAGGTGCATGCTGGGCTTTAGCCGTCCTCTTCTTGGCTCTGGGTCGGGGTCTTCTCTGGATGAGAGGAGCCTTCGAAGCGCTGCGAGGCCATGATGGCTTGGTGAGACATACTCTTCCTCACGATGTCGCCCTTCCTCCACAGGGTGATCTCCTGCAAACACACAAACACTCTTTTTATGAGACACGTTTTGTTAGTCAGGCATCTCAGCTAACCAGAGCAAGAAGCTAACGTTAGGCTATACAAAAACAGCATAACTGTCACATGACTTCCCGGAACACCGCTAAGCTAAAGGCAGCTAATGTTCCGTGTGATGAAGTTTAGTCGTCTAATTTTGACGTTTAGTCAAGCGCCTTTTTAAGACATGTTAAAGCTTCAGAATGACCAGAATGGGGTATTTACTGACTGATTTGATGTTGTAGAAGAATATGTAAAACATTTTTAAACTTATATTAACCACAAACCTTATTTTAGGGATCTTCAAGAGGGAGATGGAACAAGCCTGGAACTATGGTGTTGATAAATGATCTAGTGATTTACCCGATTCATCGTTTAACCCCATTATCTCACAGCCCAAAGGGACGTGTTAAAGACCCAAACCCAGATATATTCAGTTACTGCAACAGACAGCAGCGAGCAGACGCAGCACCTATCATGTGAGAAGCTGGAACCAGATACTTTGATTCAATCCGATGAATCCCAGATCTAGTTAGAAGTGTATATTATGCGTCTGGGGGCTGGAAATACATTACAACAACACGTCTTTTAGTCCATAAACTTGGAGGATTACAAAAACAGAACTGTCAAAAGGTAGCATTGCCAGACCTTACATTTCCCATAATGCAACACAATATGTCTTTCATTAGAACCTGATTTGTATATGTATTTCTTTTGAATCAAATCCAAGTCCAGTATGGAATAGGGCTGCACCATTTGAAAAAAAGCTGCATGTAACTTTTATTGTGGTCACAATATAGGGAATGGGATTGACCATTTTGTATCATTATTGTCATTATCATAGAAACATATATAATGATCATGGTTTGTTGTTTTAACAAGATCTGTACCCAACAAGTATGTGTGTTAAGAATACTAATGGCAAGCCGGGATAACTCCTCAATACTTCCTTCAAACATTGTATTTGACAAATATTGGGCTTCCTAAATATTGCACTAAGATATATATTCAAGTTTCAAGCCCAAGCCAAATTCTGTCCCATGTTAACTCATTATGGGTTGATTCTGGAACTCCCTCTGGTGCTCCAGGTGGCGTTACACACCTTCATGTGATATCTGTATGTGCAAGCTGAAGTTTACATTGCGTGTGAAGAGAGTGATAAAACATTAAATGACAGCATTACCAAGCACAGAATAATACTCTTAATTGATGTACCTGAGCATCAAGAAACATAATGAAGCAGCAGCTTAAGTGAACAGCCAACCAATCATGAAGCCAGAGTGCAGCATCTGTACCTGCTGCTTGAAGTAGCGTCTCTCCTCCTCATCGATGAGGACCAGGTTGAGGTAGTACCGCACCGAGTACTTCTTGTTGATATCCCTCATGCTCGGCGTCATCTCATAGCCTGCGAGGAACAGCCTGATGGGGATGGACTCTCCTGCAGCACAGCCAAGCAGAACCAGATAACATGTTTAGAAGTGGCCTTCAACAGATCCTCACAACGGCTCATGAAGACAGGACAAAGCTGCTTTACCTCTGACTGGTGCCCCGTCCATGATCTCATACTTTGCTATGGTGTCGTTCTCGTGGTACACGTTAGGACCTGTGCCGGTTGTCTCCCGCTTGATGATGTCAATCTCCATATGTTTGATCTTAATCCTCACCAGCAGAAAGTAAATCTTCCCTACAATCACATCTTTAAGGTGATACCTGCAAGCAAATGGTATGATCCGTCACACTCAATTTTCTGAAGGGAAAAAGTCTGATCCAAAAAAAAGAACTTTTACATTTCAGTAGATTATTTGACATAAAAATACATACTTGGATTTATTGTACTCAAACTCTATGTGTAGACAGTCCTCGATGCCCACTTCCATCTTGATGGAGGAGTTGAGCTCGGGGTATGAGCTGAGTGTGTGCACCACGATTTCCAGCTCTTTGCTTATGTCATTCAGCCTCCGGCTCACTGTGGCCCTCAGGAAGTAACTGGAGAGAAAGAAAGACCGATCACATGACTATGAAACAAGACTGTAACACTGTTGTCACAGAGAGGCCCTGTAAGGCTCCACATTACAAATATGAGTGTTACTAATGTTCTCCTCTGACCTGGAGTCCACAAAGAACACATAAGTGCAATGTAAGTGTGAAACTGTTCCTTTAACATTAGCACACAAAATGTTCACAAGTATGTCAACACGTCAACAATAGAGTGGTGCAAGACGATGTGTTTTGGTAGGTCGAACCTGAAGATAGCAAGACACGAGCTCCCTCCACCAAAAACGATGGGATTTCTGAAATATTTGTCTCCACTTTTACTATTTTTCAAAGATGAATGAAATGATCAGAATTGAAAAGCTATTAACGAACTACAGCCCCACCACTAAGCTGAAGGCAGCTCATGATGTCTCATTTAAGACACAAAGAAGCTCAAGACATTCACGAGTGGTATGCTTACTGACTGACTGTATTTGATGTTAACAAGTGTAGAGATACCATGGTGTAGTGTTCAGTCATTACTGTTATTTGAAGTGTTGGATAAGTAGAACAAAGACATGTTTTTTTATAAAGTCACATAATAGATCGGAATGTTGTGACATTGGGTGATAAATAAAATGGTCTTGACTTACACAAACACTGAAACATGCAATACATACATCTGCTGCTGTGTCCTACATTAATGCATCATGAGATCAGCTGATTGTAAAGATACATGTTCAACCTACATTTCAACATAATATACAAGGCAAATGATTTATGCAAACAAAGCTTACCGTAATTTGACGTTCTGACCGGTGTAAGACTCGTAGGGTTTCTCCACATGTGTGAACTCAAAGTCAAACGTCTGTGACTCAGTGAGCTCCCCGGGCCGCGCCAAGTCCTTCACCAGAGACACAAACTCATGGTGGTTCCCTCTGTCGTAGTACAGCTCTGCAGAGGACACAACAACAGAAGCAGACAGATACATTGTAATGAAGCGTTTGCACAATCTGTAACTCCTCCACCATATTAACTAACTCGGTTTTTAAAAAGGCCAATTTTAATTCTGCCACTTTGCCCTTTTATCCCCGAACCAAAGTACTTCTGCTTCTTCTTTATTTGAGACGAATGGTAGTGAACATAAGAGGGAGGGACGCGTGCAGCGTTGTTGATAATATCAATACGCAACTGTAATGTAACAAAGTAACACCCTGCTGTTGATGTACAATCACACTAAAGCTTATTTACAGTAGTTTGCTGTAACGCTGTACATGTCCTGCTGTGGGACTAATACAGGAGCAGATGGCCTTTTTTCTGTTAACTGAAAATGAAAATAGAACAGTACGCCCTTTTTAGTTTGTAAACAAGCTGTAGTTGGACTGAATATCTTTGAATGAAGTGAGCGGCTGGCTTTACACAGTGCAACCTTTGTGCAATGAGCCTGATTCTAAATGCATATTTCACAATTTTACTTCAAAACAACCAAAAGTTCCCGGCTGATGTAATTTGTAAAGGAATGCTCTTGATTATTTTATACATTCCTGAGTAAATGAAGGGTGTTTGAAGTTTTTTTTATCAAATTAAAGTTTTGTAATGTACTTTTGGTAAAAATCAATGACAAAACTTTGTTGTCAGTTAAACAGTCCAAACTGGGACAGGGGACACAAATTACACTTGGCTGGAAAACACTTTTTTCAACACATCTATTCTGTAACCATGAGAGGATTACAAAATTGTAGAAATATTAAAGTACTATCATCAAAGTGCAGTGTACGTATCAAAAGTACTCATAATGCTAACTCATAAGGGAGGCTGTGGCTCAGTGGATAGTGTGCTTAACTTCGAATCAGGGGATAGCAAGTTTGAGTCCCACTGCAGTCAGCATGTCGTTGTGTCCCTGAGACACTTCACGCCAAATTGCTCCTGTGGGGATTGCCCACAGTATTGAATGCATGTAAGTCGCTTTGGATAAAAGCATCTAACAAATGACATGAAATGTAATAATGCAGCTGAATGGTAGGACACTTGTCAACGTTAGACTTTTGATGTATTATTATGGGGTCATTATTGCTGATGCATTAACATATAAAAGCATGATAATGGTTCAGCTGGTCAATGTGGTTTTACTTACTCAATATATTACTGGGCGGTTCTATTTTGTTACAAGTTTTGTTTTTGATGTAAACTCTTAAATGGCATAGTAACTCGTAGCTTAAACTGTAAAATTCATGTTTTGAAGTTAACAGTATCTATTTTCATTTGAGGAAAGAAGTATCAAGAACAGTAACTAAATAAACTTACTTGGCTACATTTTCACACTGCTGAGTCAACTTCAGTTCCAGTTTGTTGTTTTTGGTTTGTAACATCATGCTCAGTGTTTGCTAATGGCAAAATAGCAACTTGTATTCGCAACCTGCGACTAATTACGTTATGTGTAACCTGCACTCTTATCCAGAAACTAGTTACTACTTCCTATGAAAGTCACAGTAGTAATGTGACAGGACAGGTTTTAGAAACAAGGGTCAAAGGTAAACGAGACAGCTAGCCAATGGCTGTGTCAGCTGATGTTAGCTTGCACCAACATCTGTCACGAGACCTGACACTTCAAACTGACACTTGTGGGCCGCAGTGTGGCGTTCAAGTGCTTCACTCGTGAAATAATTACCGTTACACTTTGGGAGTGTTTGGTTGTGTAGTGAGCGCCTGTAGCTAGCTCTCTAACGTCACCTCTCGTACTTTGTCTCTCGGCAGGCCCGCAGCCGCTCACCTATCTGGCCGACAAACTCAATCTTGATGCCGTTGTGCTCGAGCCTCTTCCCCGGGTACTTCAGCGTCACGTTGACTTTCCCAGACACCGTTTCCCCATCGTAGAAGAGAAAATATTTGTCCTTCCTGCCGTCTTCGGTTTTGTGCTCAGCTTTCTTTCTCGTTTCGGCGTCATTCAGAACTATATCGATGTCCGCACTTTGCCCGAAACCAAAGAAGCTCATGACTGTCACTGTACTCTCATGCAGCACACAGGCTCGTGCTCCTGTGCAAACTGCTCCCAGATTATTGAATATTTCCAGTTACAACAGTGTGAGTGCGCATGCGCGACTGTCACGTGAAGGAAAAGCTTCTCGTTTTTAACGTTTTTCATAAACAAAAGTGGCATACTCTTCATTAACACGACGATATATGGTTGTATGTGGCTATTGAAATTAGATAAATTATGTTGTAATCGCTACGTCTGCACTTTTTCGGCGCAGTATCAACAGGCGGAAGAAACTCACTCAGTCTTTGCTTCCCGGAGTGCTGTCTTTCAGGTACTCTTCACTGTCATGTAGAAAGGGTCGAACCCAAATCATTGTGCGTTCGGATCAATAGTTTTCTCCTTTATAATCAGTAAATGTCCTGCACTCAAAACGTAATCAAGTAAAAGTACAAAAGAGGCATTAGATAATACTCAAAGTACTAAAAGTAAAAACACTAAACGCAGAATGGTCAATTTCAGAATCATAATGTAGGCCTATTTTATAAATAGATTACAATAAGTGATTTATTAATGTGCTCATCTCTTGTGGCAAATGGTAAATGTCGAGCTAAATTTAACAAGGCTACTTTTTGTACTGTTGGTTAGCTTAATCCACAATAATGTCATAATTTATTAGATGATTTATATTGTATTGTATACATTCACATATAAATACAAGAATAAAGGTAAAGACTGGCCCAGAGTTCCCTTACATGCAAGACAAATAGGTAAGAACAATATACCTTCTCTTATTAAGCCAGAATGAATTCCTTCTTCCTTGTTCTATTTCATAGATGACATCTTGTTTCACAGTGGTTGTATTGTATTTAGTTTGCATGTGTATGATTGTTTCTAGATTTTAGGTCTTACTTTTATAATGTAAGCCATGTCATGTCGATCACCATGTTGATAGTGTGGTTGACTTTGGAAACACCAGGGACAATGTGCCTTGAATTTTTGGCTAAATCCCTAAAAATATGTATGTGGGTTTTTTCATGAATTGTAGAATCGTAGAGGAAAAAAACAATAAATAGATCTTAATATTGGTATTAACCTTTACTCTTGATTCTAACTTGTTTACTTTGCATTGACCTTTGTTCTGGATTTTACTCCAAGAAGAAATGTAAGTGTGATGTCAGTGCTGCACCACCAGAGAGCAGAGTTCACTAACAGGAGACAGATCAACCATCTTCACTTAACGTTTCCATCCCTGATTTAGTGTGCAATATTCAGTATTTTAAAGAAAATCTAGTACTTCATTTTTTGTTGTTTTAAGGTTTCATTCATACAAGTGTATCTGTGAGAGAATTAAGCAAATCAGTCAGGTTATCAAAATGTCATTGTCTCACTGAGAAAGCCTTTAAATCACAAGCTGCCATTAAAGAAACCCCATTCCTTACAAATAACTTTATATTCTAGCAGTTGTAAAGTTTTGCATACATAAAAGTGTATCTAATAGTATCTTTGTACAAGAAAAAAGCAAAAATCAATGATGTTAACAAAAATGGTTTCACTGAAATAGCGTTAAAATCACAAAGTGCCTTTAACTTGTTAAGCCCCGAGCCTGTTTTTCAGGTCTCAGGCTCGAAAATGACATTCCCAGAACAAATGACCATAACTTCTAAAAGGGTTAAATTAATAATCTTTTTTCTCAAAGCAAGGTTACACCTGTGAGTTGGATGTAGATGTGTCAGAATCAATATAGATGTTTTTATTTTAAAGTAAATTCAGATTGAACACAGTAAAGAAATGTAGATTATTGTGTCCGTCCAAAAAATTGGTTTTACTAATAGTGAAAACCACCCTTGAATGATGGGATGGTAGACTAAAAGCTTTAGGAATCCGAACTACAACATATAATAAGTACCCTTACATTTGACCTTTTTAGAGAGATTTAGCACAAAAAAAACACTTCTGGGGGCATTTGGGTGGATTTGACCTATCTCTGGCCCCCCTTGCTCGATTTTGCTGATTGACATCTCTTTCTAACCGTCAGAGCCAATGGAATCGAGGGGAACTCCCACATACTCCTTATGTGGTAATGTGTGTGTGTGAGACTGCCGCATAGCCAAGACCGGAAGCTGCGATAACTCTGGTGGCTACCATTAGCAGCTAATTTTTACTCTCTCCGATTTTTACATAAAAATTGAATTATGGATTATAAATCAAAACAATTATTACACAGAAACATTACATTGAATTTAGCTGACGCTTTTATCCAAAGTGACTTACAATAAGTACATTCGACCAGGAAGACACAACCTTGAGGAAAACAGAATCATATAAGTACATCAGGTTTCATAGAGCCAATCAGTTCAAGTGCTACTCAACTGGCTTAGATAAGCCAGTCCTTTATTAGTATATAAGTGCTCTGTTAGCAGTTCTTTGTTAGTCATTCTATCGCTCGAAGTGGAGTCGAAAGAGATGAGTTTTCAGTCTGCGCCGGAAGGTGTGTAAGCTTTCTGCCGTCCTGATGTCAATGGGAGCTCATTCCACCATTTAGGAGCCAGGATAGCAAACCCACGTGTTTTTGCTGATGGGAACTTGGGTCCCCCTCGCAGCGAGGGTGCAGCGAGTCGTTTGGCTGATGCAGAGCGAAGTGCACGTGCTGAGAGGGGAAAAAGTAGTTAGTGTGCCGGTTGACCGTCGGTCAGGTGATCCAGCGGTGAGTAAAGGTGAGTCAGAAAAAGACGAGCGAATATCGTCAACCTTTTTTTCAAAGTAGTTAACAAAGTCGCTTGACAGAAGGGAGGAGGGGGGAGGGGCTTTGGGAGGGTCCAAGAGGGTGGAGAAGATGGAAAATAGTTTTTTAGGATTGGAATAGGAAGATTGGATCTTGTCTTGAAAGAAAGTGCTTTTTGCCTGAGAGATTGAAGAAGAGAAAGAGGAGAGGAGAGCCTGATAGGTTAGGAGGTCATCATGGTGTTTGGATTTCCACCGTTTCCGCTCTGCTGCCCGAAGGACGGTTCTATTAGCACGCAGTGCGTCATTTAGCCAGGGAGCAGGAGGGGACTGACGAGCCTGCCGAGATGTGAGAGGACAGAGAGAGTCCAGAGAGGATGAGAGAGTAGAGAGGAGAGTTTCTGCAGCAGAGTTTGGAGGCAGGAGTTGGAAGGAGTCAGAGGAAAGGAGTGCTGAGAGCACCGAGGAGGCAAAGGTAGAGGGGGAGAGGGAACGGAGGTTACGGCGGACAGGTGCAGGATGCGAAGAGATTAGTTTGTTATGTTTGGAAAGGGGTAGAGAGAATGAAATGAAGAAGTGATCGGAGGTGTGGAGCGGGTTTACAGAGAGGTTAGAAGTAGAAACATTATCAACCTATGGATTAACCGATTCCACCGCGTTCTTTTCTCGTTTTAATGCCATTGAACAAGTCTTTTGATCAGATTGACAGCTATGGAGAGACGATCTCACGTAAAAGCTCCGTAAAGGTATGTGTTGTGATGTCTGTGTTTGCTGCGTTAGCATTTTTCGCTCAGGGGTCATTTAGATGCTTCTTATGAGACTTGTGTTTTGTTTTGGTAAAAATGGTTGTATCGTCAGTTAGCTGAGATTATTCCCGTTAATCTGGTATAACCAGGGCTGCACATAACTGGTGCGCAGGCGCATACCTGCGCACCAGGCGCATTTGCGTACCAAAATTGAGAGAGGGAGAGAGAGAAGGGAAAAGAGAGGAGAGAGAGAGAAAGATATTTGCAAGTTGCATATGAACTCAGGGTCGGCCCGTAGCACTGGCGTTATAGATGTTCGCCTAGGGCACCAGATCTGTGGAGGCGCTGCGCTGGCAGCTCAGGGAGGGGAAAAAAACACTTTTGACCGTTGATGCTAATCCTAATGTTCGGCCTTGATGTAACAATATTCATAATTAAGTAAATGTAACAGCCTTTTCACCCCGGTTACACGTTTCATTTGCCCTGTACGATGGGCGCTGTAAGTGATGAAAATGGGGGATGTTGGCTTATCTGGCACCCGCAGCTCACAGCCAACGTGCGAGTGAGCGTGGGAGAGAGGGAGGGTGCACCAGTTCCGGCGCTGTTGTTATTAGAATCTGGTGCTAGCTGCTCTAACGGATATAAGAAGAAGATGTTTCTACAATAATGTGGAGGAGAGTCCTCTCCAGTCAGACTGAGAGGCTGATAACTACAGCTCAGTGAGGTAAGGACTCTGAGTGTTTAGATAGTTCACTTTAGTCTAAATTCAAACAGTTTGGTCACAATTTATGTAAACACATATTTTCAAGGCACTCCTTTATAATTATTGGGATAAACAGGTTTGAAATCATTCCAATGTATACTATAGGACAGTAACCAAAAACATCCTATAAAACTGGAGATAAAAAAAAAGATGCATAAATAAATAAATGTTAAGGTAAAATAAGATATGAATGAACAACACAAATAAAATAAGTTACATTAATTTGTTATTAGCTATGGTAGGTTATTGGTTATGTTCACATACTTATTTGATTACATCCACTTGTCTAAGATGACAGAGACTTTCGACCCAAAACCAGCTGTTGACTTGTGGATGCAAGCATCTAATTGCAGACTCAACCAGAGAGAAAGTAGTAGGCCTACATCATCAGCTACCATGTCTGACAGAGAGGAAGACAGTGAGGAGAACAGTCAGGAGGGTAGTGATGACAGCTTGTAGGATTACTGGTCGTGCTAATGTTGTCTTGTGTTCACCTCTGCATGTGTGTTCTGTGTTCACCTCTGCATGTGTGTTCTGTGTTCACCTCTGTGTGTTCAGTGCCTTGTGTCTGGCAAATAAAGTCAAGACCCCCTCAAAAGTTACGGTTTATTTCATTTTAAGGATGAGCACCACGCAACATTCCCTGTGCTCCTTTGAGAACCAGGGCAAAAAAGTTATGTGCACCCCTGGGTATAACACATTAATAGGTTCTTAAATATTAAGATCCCCTGAGACCAGGGGCGCCGTAAGGGGATGAAAAGTTAGGACGATTCTAAGGGCCGTGACTGACAGGGGCCCCAAACATTTTTAGAACATTAAGAAAAAATGTTTACTGTAAGTAACTTTTCATCAATCATCAATAATTAACATTAATATAACGTTATATTGATAATGTAATCACTAAACTTACGATTCATTTCACTTATTTTCTTCCAAAAGTTAATTATCCAAAGCCTCTGTACACCCCCCTCTATTTACATGTAATGGTTTGGTCCTGCCTCCAAACACTGTGCGGCCGCACTTCCTAGCAGCAGAGAGTGAGAGCATGTGAGGAGGCTACTACTTACATATGTACCATGTCTCAACGACTAACAAAGTCAGGCTTTCAAAAAAGAAAAGAAAGGAGAGAAATACAAGAGAGGGACTAAAGGGCGACAGTATGTCACCCAGTTTTTCAAAAGAAGAGGTGGGTGTGGTCTATGAGTGGTGGAAATTAGTCTGTTAGCTAAGCTTAGTCCATTGTAAATAATAATTGTAATGTTTTGCTGACATTAAGTACTGTTAATATCTTCACAAAAATGCTGAGGTTTTTCATTTCACTCCTCTTTTAGCTGACATTTAATAAATGCAGGCACATTTTTAGCAGCTATTCGTACTAAATCAGTTGTCCCTCCCCCTGGTGCCAGGACCAACAGATCCATCTCTTGGCTCCGCAGCCCTGACCCCCCATAAGGCTTTGCAGTCTTGCCATGCTGTCCATTGAAAGCCAGTTGGCTAGAAAGCTGGACTTCAAGGACTTGATCAGTGACTTTGCCTGTAAGAAGGCTAGGCGCTGGGCTCTTGGTGAGTAAGGCTGAGCAAGGGCTCGTAATAACTGTTAAAGGGCAAGGCTATGGTAACGATATTGGATCACTACACACAAGATGCATGATGAGAAAAAGACTGAGAACAGGTCTCTCATTTAGCACCACCATCCGGCCTTTTCACTTCCATTTCGTTGTCCATTTACACTTTAATACCCGCTTATTTTGTAGTTGGTATGTATATTTAATAAAAACATCTGCTGCTTATGTTATTTCTTTTGTTATAGCAAGGAAAAAAGCTTCTGAAACTTTAAAACATTTCCCCAACTCTTACTGGCCAATACCACATTTTTACTATAAAACAAATATCAGCCAAATATGCCAGTATGCTGATACATCAGTCGAAGAGGTTATAGCACTGACCCACCCACAACATTATTAAATATTGTGTACAAGTAAAGAAACAATAATTGTGTAAGGAATGTATGTGTTACTTTAGATTTTAACAAGACTCTATTAACTGCATATTACATTGTGGTGACTCGTGAAATAATATTATAATGATCCTCCTTTGTTAATAATTTCATTATCTAACTTGACACTATGAAATGACACCCCTGAGGCTTTTATTCAGTATGAACTGAGTCGCAACATAAACAACTTTAACTTTTGAGACAGTGAACACAGTTGTCACAGCTTGAACATCTGAGTGTCACCCAGTGAACTTGTACACCTCAAATGAAACTTTTAACAAGCGCAGCTTTGTATCTGGGATCAGTGTGAGCTGCAGCTCTGATCAACTCAAACATGTTGTCAATGTGTCATGCATCATATCATGCTGTGCTATTTTCTAAATAGGCTGCATCATTCTGTCAAATACAATGTTCTCTCCTCACCGTGGTGTCCGCTCCCGTTTGATAGCTGCAGCCGTCAAACTGCATGTATCTGTAGCTATTACAGCAAATCAGCTGAGGTTCCCGTACAAACTCTGGAAGGGCACCGGCCTCACCCGGTGTCAACTATGATCTGAAACGTTCCTGGTCAAATACATCCAGGACCAGGGACCTTTTTTAATAATGTCTCTACCTGGACATTTCCTTTACCCTAAAACATGTAATCAAGCCATAATGTTCAATTAAATTATTCAAGTGTCCATTGTTAAAAAAAAAACCTGCTCAAATTCAGTTGGTCAAATTGTTTTGTAAAAATCAGCGCAGGCTAAAATTATATCAAATTGTTTGCCTATGAATTTTTACAAATCCAAATTGAGCTGTGTTTGACCTGACTTGATATTTTTAGATCTGAAAAATAACCAACATAATTTGAGCAACTTATATTTACAATTCATTACAACATATATATTTCTTATCTTATGGCACAACTGCACAGCCCTGTGTCAACTTTAAAATGTGAGGTCAGTAAAACACACTTAGGTAGTCTTTTGTAAATTCTGAGAAAGTAAAACTTAAATCATATTCATTCAGAAAGATGATTTTCAAAGTAAAATATATCAATGATACTAATAAAGTATTAAATGTCATCTATTATGCGAAATCCACTGTTTCATGTCTCTTATTCATCAACATGTGTCCCCTCTGTGTAAAGACATTCTGAACATTTCAGGAAAAAAAGATTCTCTCACTTTTTGTCCCGATCCATTTATATAAAAACCTGTGAGCTGATCAGATTTGGTCACTTTATGATGTCATAACGATTTTTTGGCTTGTGTGATTAGCCAATCAGCAACCAAGGTAACCCCCCCCCCCCTTATCACCTGAATCTCCTCCTCGAGCACCATTGTTTCATTCACCAAATCTCTCTCAGAGGGGCGTGTGGAGGGGCTCCTTATTTTCATCTAAAGTAACAGACAGAGAATCAGCACTTTGGAAACAGGGCTGAAACAGAGGGGATTATGGGTAATGCTGCAATGATCTGTTTGGTGTTTGGAGCCAAACACTTCAGAGACATGTGTTGCATCTGAGACCTATAATATATTGATGAAAACAGTACAATAGGGGACCTTTAAAGGCATCCAGTGGAGAGTTCTTGTACATTTTCTTCTTTTAAATTCAGTATAGTTTATTACAAAAATAATATTTATATTTACAACCTTAAAATGATTAAAAAAAAGTATTGTTATAAGTACTGTTTACATCTGTGCTAGCTAGCTAGATTAAAATATTCACTGACCTTTTCGGTGCATTTGTGAACTTTTTTCGCATACCAGGTGTCATCAGCAGAATGTCGAGAATGCAAACGCAATGCGAACTGTTTAAAAAAAAAGTGGAATGGTATGTCTTCACCTAAAACACTTTCATTAGGACGACATGGTGTTAAAAAAAATAAAGGAATTGATCTGGAAAATACTGATCAGAGGAAATAGATTGTATGGTGGTAAATAACAACTGACTGATCAGCACAGAGACACACTGCGGGACTTTTATAGGAGAGAGCACAGCTACGATGAGTCAGCCTCTAAAACAGACATGTGTTCACTAAACACCTCCTTCACCGTCTGAAAATGTCCTTCATTCAATGTTATATGATTCATCAGATCCAGGGTCAGAAAGTTGTTTTTCTGCCGCTTTGAACCAAATAGGTGACCCAAGCTTTAATTGATTTCCCAACCTGTTAAGCCCGAGAGACCCCGGTTCCGGGGGCCTCCTGCAGGAAACAGTGTCTGAGGGCATGTTCATTTAATAAACTATGGATGATTTATATCCATGTAACGGAAAGAAACTCATCTAAATTTATCATTTTAATTTTTTTTTCAAAAAAAAACTCACAATGCTGACGCTGAGCCTCTGACTTAGCAACGAGCGAAGAATGCTAACAGATGACTGCACCGAAATTCACTCACAGAACCTTATTATTTATCTTTGCTGCACATCTCAACCCATCGTTTCACATCGTGAGGAGACACAGAATCGATGGGTACCCTCATTATCACTCAATTATACGAATTCTCGGAGATAATAACAAGAACACACATCAAAAGATATGGAGCTAGTTAGCTAAAAACGGCAAAATGGCTCACCGGTGTGGTAGTCTGGTCAAAAGTGGTCTTCAATGGCATTAAAACGATAAAAACGATGCTGAAGTTAATCCCTAGGTTAATCCAATGTGTCCGTGTCACTTTGAATTATTTCTGATAATCCAGGAGCAATAAATCTGCGTTTCCGTTTCTAGAAGTCAGACCTAGAGACAGCTTCACTCTGGTGCAAAACTGTGAGCGCGAAGCCCACACCTTTTTGTTTTACCATGTGTGTCTGTGGGGAGATTCCCCTTCGATTCTATTGGCTCTAAAGGTCAGAAAGAGATGTCAATCACCAAAATCGACCAATGGGTTCCAGAGAAACGGTAAAACCCCCATTTCCACCCAAATCACCTCAGAGGTGGAGTTGTGTTTACTAAACCTCTCTAAAAAGGTCAAATGTCACTTGTTTTGCATCAATCTTGATACAGGGTACTTATATGTTGTACTTTGGATTCCCAAAGCTTTTAGTCTACCTTACCATCATCCAAGGGTATTTTCAGTTTCACTGCAAGTAAAACATATATTTTGGACGGACAATATAATTTACAGTTTTTTTTTACTATGTTCAATCTGAATTTTCTTTAAAATAAAAAACATCTATATTAATTCTGACTTTTCTACATCCAACTCACAGGTTTATTATTACTTTGAGAAAAAAGATTACTAATTTAACCCTTTTAGAAGGGAAGATATGGTCATTTGTTCTGGGAATGTCATTTTCGAGCCTGAAAAACAGGCTCAGGGCTAAACTGGTTGTAAAAGAAGGTGTCCTCTGGCTCTGCTGCAGTATAGAACTCCTCTCAGCTCATTGATTAGAAAGCTTCATCCAGGAACCTGCTGCCATTTGGCACACCAGAAGAAGAAAACAGCTGCTTTCAGAGCACAAAGTGTAAATGGCTTAACTCCCACTAATATATTTTACATGGACAAAGAGGCTGTCAGTGGATATTTGATGGACTGTCACACTGAAAAGGATTTCATACATAGCAGGAGACTCTGCAGTAGTCGAGGAGGCTATACGAAGCAGAGAAATTAGGAAATGACTGGCAGATGCAGAATCCTCACACACACACACACACACACACACACACACACACACACGGCAGAAGAAAAACAAACACACTTGTCTCCGGTAATATTAGAAGTGAGTTTTATTAATCACAAATAGAGTGGCTCTAAAATGAACAAAAAAAACCCAGCAGGCGCCAAATGGACATTCTACTGTATGTGAGTTTGGTTCAGAAAATCATTTTTCCTGAAGAGTACCAGAGCTCAGAGTATAACAGTTTAACAGTGGAGCGCTGCCATACCGCAGTTGAAAGACAATGGTGAGTTAGCCCGGTTTATAATACAGAACACACACAGGAAAGCACCTCTGCATGTGAAGAGAACTCCCCCCAGCACCGATCAGACAGATGTGTTCAGGCTGGGGGGGCATGGAGGCCTACATTTAGCTGCTGCTCATTAATTCCTGTTTGCCACAGGTTTATCAAGCGCCTGAATAATTACAGCTCCATTACAACTGAATGGCACTTTCATAATTTCTGAGTCAGGATCATCGAGTGTTGGGGTGAGAAAGTTTTCTGTCTTTCAGTGTAATACATAAAAACACCTTAGTGCGTCTTTTCAAACTCTTTTAAGCTCATATATAAATGTCCCTGCGTTGGGTATCCATCTTTTTCTTTTGCCTAATAGTGCTATGTGTCTTTACCAAAAATAATTCCCACTATATTTAGGCACTAATACAATTCTATTTCTACAACACCTTCAACTCTATGAAAAAAAGCTATTTACAATTTGCAAATCTAAAGTAGGGGAGTGGAGATTTTGCCATGTCATCATTCCTCTCAAACGCCGTTGTTTTGGTGGTTACGTGAACGCAACACGCAAAGCCTCTGACAGCAGTGTGGAGTGGAAGAGCGTGGCGAGGAGAAACTGGACTACTGTGAAGGCAGAAGGCACTTAAGAGGAATGACTTTTGTAAAACTGAGGAGGGGAAAAGTACCAGGAACAGATTCAGCTGGGAACCTAATCGGGATAATAAGTCATTTCGAAACATTTTCTTTTGCAACTTGGAAAAAGACAGCAGTGTTTCTTCTTCCCGTGTGCAAACGTTGGGCAGATCGTCTCTACCATGACTGATACTCAGGTCACATTTCACTACTCAAACATTCATAATGGCTGAACAAGAGATCCATAGGAGCTGTATGGAAATGACATGAACAATATCATGTGTTTGTTTGATCCGATTCGGTTCTGGTGAAGCTCTTGTTCATGACTTATGAGTGATTGTGTGAAATGTTACCTTTTCTCAGTCTTACAAATGGACAGAGTTTTCATATCGCCTCAAAAAGGAAATTTTTTCACCACTTAACATAATCTGGAGAGAAAGAGGAAAAAAACATACAAATATCTATATACAATCAGTACAAGTGTAAACCCTCCAGACTCTCCCCCCCCCTCTGTATATAACCGTAAATACAATATTAGCTTCAGTCAAACCTAAGATGATCTCTTAGCAACCAACTAAAGGTTAGAAGTGTTAGATAAGGTCTACTCTCTAAACAGCACAAATATCAGCAGCGTAGAACAGATCAATATCAACCAGCATTCAGGTCAAAGATCGAGTTTAATGTGCTTCATCTCAGAGTGGTGCAGGGATGAGTCCTAAAACCCGGAAATGAGTTGGCATTGTTCTACTTTTGGTTCTGTTTTCACAAAGTTAAAGTTTGTTTTTAAGTGTTTTTGGTAAGGTCTGTGGTTAACACAATTTAACTACTTCACTTACATTACTAAATACTACCAACAGCATCACACCGAGCATTAGCCGCCTTTAGCTTAGCTAAAGTGGGGATGTGAAGTGTTGCCACCAACGGTCTGCCTTCTTACAGTGCAGACACTCCTCTGCTCGCTCTTGCCTCTGCTGCCTTACTTTTTTCTCCTGATTTTTTCTATTTTTCTAACTTTCCAGCAGCAGTTCGGATCACTGGGACTATTATTCTTCGAGGATAGACAGAGAGGTTATCCTGAACACAACATGTAAGCATCATAAAAGGTGTGTTTGCCACAGAGCTTATTTTCTGCAATATTCCAAAATCAAATGGAAACGTCATGTTGTGTTTTTATTGGGTAACCCTTGCGATGCTAACTTATTGGTAAAGCCAACAAAAAGACTTGCTCCTGCACCACTATGGGGTTTTATGTAGTGTGAGTATTTTCGCTCATGTTCTTGGTACCTTTGCAGCTCAAGAATAGGCGAGTCAGAACGTTTTTTGTTCTCCGTATCCATGTGTTTCTATTCAGAAATCAAATGGAGGCTTTTACACTGTATACTGTTTAAGTACCAAGTCTAGTTTTAGTTTTTTGGAGTCTGGAGGGCTGGCTTACAAAACCTGCATTATGATGATTAATATTATTATTATTATTATTATTATAGCGTAATACTGAATGTAAGCAAAACTCTTTCATGGACAGTAAATTCAATATATACAAGATTAACAGCAAGCATAGAAGGACACTTAAAACAAGAGAATGCAGCACTGATTGTGTGCAGTGTTCACAGCGTTTGACTGGCACTCTTCAAAGCCTCTTACTAAGACTATCTACAAACATCAACATGGAAGTCTCAAACGACAGAATGGGCGTTCCCGGCGGAGAAATTAAATATGTAAGACCGCCGATCAATGACCACTTCTCGATATGCTGACACAAGTCATTTCTTTCTTCCATTTGCAAAGGTGTAAATGCTTACAGCTTGATGCAAAGTGGTTAACACAATCAAAAAAAAAAAAAAAAAAAACACCACGTGTTAGTATTTTACAAATATTTATAAAAGTAAACCTTTGTCCTTTGTCTATAGGCATTTTAAAATATATTCCATCAAAAATAGTCTGACAAAATTCAACAGTAGAAAAGAAATGTTATACAAATGACAAAAGTTTTGAAGCATAAGTAGAAAGGTTTCATGAATTTGGATTCTTTCTACCCGGCAGAACACAGAAATGTTTGTCCACCTCGCTCGCGGTGTTTAAAACCATTCAGTCACTGTAAAGTAACAACTCCATTATTTAGCAAAACAATTCAGTTGGTGGTGATGACAAATGAATCTCAGTCCTACGTGTGTAACAGTATTGTCGTCCTGTGAAGTCTCGTCACCTTTGGCAAACTTGAGTATTTGTGTTTCCGTGGTGCTGAGAGCTGGGAGTGGAGGAGGGGTCTGTCCGTGTCTCACAGTGGGGGGGGGGGGGGCGTCCTCTGTCCCTCAGCACAGCCTCGTCAGCCTCTCTTCAGATCACAAATGAAGACTTGTGTCGGAAATCCCCCTGCAGAGAACACATGAGGAGCCAGAGTTAGTCTCCCTCCCATTGCTCAGATACCCTTCTTACAGTGAGACCCTACAATGAATACATGCTGCTTTGGTCAGTGGTGAAAAGTAAGGACACTCCATTTTCAGGTTTGTACTCTACTTGAGTATTTTACTTATGCTACTTCATATTGTACTTTTTACACCACCATACTTTTTTGATTACTTAAGACACTTTATAGAATCAGATAAAAACTTAAACAAAATATATCTAAAGTAATTAATTGACATTTAAGTGAATATATTCAGCAAAGTTATTAAAATTAGCTGTTATGAACAATTTAATACATCAAAAATGATAATCAGGTTATTTATTATCATATGTGATTCTGATATGGGCACAGAAATGGGACTTTAAATTCACGTTGAAGGCACTGCTGTCGTACTTGTACTTAAGTAAAGTAAGTAGTAAGTAATGTTTTGAATACAGGACTTAATTTTTACGAGCATTTTTACGATTTGATTTATGTTCTGAATGTGTAGTATGTTTTTAGTGGCCGTTTTATTTTACCGCATTTCAGTCGCTGAAAGTATTTCATCATGACTTTTATCACGTAAAACTACTTTGTAACTCTCCTGAGCCCTTTTCCCCTTCTGGGTGTAGTATTAGAGCGACTATTTAGTATTTTACAAATAAAGTAAACTTTATTCAGTAAAAGTAGTTGGACCACTGTGTAGAAATACTTGGATACCAGTAAAAGTAGTGCTTTTTTATTACAAAAGTATTAGCATCAAATGATACATATATCATATATACTTGAGTACATGTACTTAGTAACCTCCCACCACTGACTACCTATATTCTGTTTTATAGCATCATTTGTAATCTCCACAGATTCTCAATCTAACTGCTGTCCACAAACCTCGTCCTCCGCCCTGACGTAGTCCACTCCGTCTCCTTTAGCTGGAACCTTGTAGCTAAAAGACACAAAGTACGCCATGGTTTAAAAAGCTTACAAATAAAAACATGTGTTGACGGTGTCAGGAAGTCTTACTTGTTCCCCGTCTGTTTCTGGGTGGAGAAGTATCCTCGCTTGTATGCACAGCAGATCCCCGCTGTTATACTCATGAGCACGATGACCACCACCAGCACGCCCATTAAAATGCCCAAAACATCAATGTCATCTGTGGAGGTGAAGAAGGAACGTAGAAATTAAACACCGATCAACGTGATGTCCAGACGACAGTAAATATAGTGTTGATTATGGTTTTAAATGACAGACATAGGATGTATACATCTTGAAACAATGTGTGTGTGTGTGTGTGTGTGTGTGTGTGTGTGTGTGTGTGTGTCACACTTACAGACTTCCATCTGCTGCGGCAGACACTCGGCGTATCCCGCATCGTTCTTCGCTCGACAGAAGTACTCGCCTGCGTCTTCTTTTCTGACCGTGATGAATTGCTGCATCGGAAAAATCACAACATGCATCGGATTAATACACATGCTGTCAATGTTTGTTTAACTTTTAGAACAAAGATAGACAGATTCTTTCTCTGGGGTTTAGTGAACGGAGATACCCAGAGCAGCGTCACTTCAGCCGCCGTGTAAAAACAAGCTTCTCGTGGTGCCGTCAGTCTTTAAGGCAACATGTCAGAGGAGCTGGTGGTGCTACATTATATTAGCCTGTCTGCGGCTCTGTGCAATCACATTCAAACTCAGCGTCCTCATTAGAAGATGTTATCAGAGATTTGATTGGAGAAAGAATGTCCATTATATTCCTCAGTTATTTGTTAGTAACCAATGCCTTTACTATAGTGACAGATTTAATAAAAGGGGCAACAGAGGGGATGACCTGGGAAAAATAGTCCACTCCACTGAGCGGAGGGACACAGCGCTGAAGAGCAAGCGAGAATTGAGGAATGTGCAAGCGAGGACAGTGGATTCCCCTCGTGGCTCAGGCCCTCTCGCGCGCGTCAACTGTCTCCCCAAAATATCTGCCACCGTCCCCGCTGTCCCCGCTGACCCCCCCCCTCTGCCCCTCATGCCTGTCCTTGTCTGCACACACACACTGACCAGAGTTCCTGAGTCTGCGTCCAGCGTGTACGAGGAGTTGAAGAACTTGAGGCTGGTCTTGTGGTCGTCGGGCACCTCCTCCTTGTTCTTGAACCACTGGTACTGAGACTTGGGGAAGCCCTCCTCCTCCACACAGCTCAGCTCAGCAGACTTCCCAAAAGGCACTGACTTTGGGACGCTGCATTTTGGCATCACGGGTTTTACTGGGGAGAGAGCGAACGTGGGGATTGTCAATATACTTAAACATGACATCACATTTTGCTGTTAGCCAAAGCGACTTACAATAAGTGCATTACAGTACAAACTGGAAAAGCTGGGAGCAGGTTCTTTAGCTCTCGATAAGTCAAACCATTGTAAGAGCTACTGCATTAGCTTCAACTAAGCCACACATCTCATATCTCTGTGCTATGTGCTGAAGTGTCTCTTGGCTTTCATGTTGGCCAAGGTACAAGCAACACTTTCGTCTCTAATGGAAGATATGTAGATGTTCTGCTGCCATGATATCAGATGTGGGAGAAGTACTTATACTTATCCAGTTCAGAATAATATATATGATACGTTTTATTTATGATTGATCATGAAAGTGTTCTCAAAGCTGGTGAAGGTGCAGCTAGTCTGAAGGACTTTGTAGACTGCAGGGTAGCTGGTGGATTTACTCCAGGTGGAACTACAGTCTGGTTTAACACTTGATTATATTTCACATCATTCATCCACATCTGTGAAGTAACTAAAGGGATTAAATACATGTAGTGGAGTAAAAGTACACCTCTGAAGTGTAGTGGGATAGAAGTACAAAGTAGCAAAACATTTACTCATTGATACATAATACTCAAGTTAAGTACAAGTCTCTCAAACTTGAGTAAATATACTCGGTTACTTTACAGCACTGCATGATACCAATGGGGAGCTGTTCCACCATGTTGGCGCGAGGACAGCAAACAGACCTGTGCTTGTTTAAGCGAACCTGGGTCCAACCTGCTCATGTTCGCTAAGGACCACAGTGATAACAAACATTCCTTCATGATGCTGCTCGCTCTATGATTGACTTTGATGCTATAAAAAAAAAACAATGTCACCCCGGTCTCTCCGGTTCACTGCACTAACGGCACCGACAGGACCGGACGGGAACACGATTTTCGTCCCGTGCCAAAAAACGCCACCAAAACACGCAGCGCTTGCTTTCTTTAGCACTGCGAATCAGAGCAGATGCAGTTTCAGAGGTTTCCTCTTATAGCACGGAACACGCCTTTGCAGCGGGGCAGGTCTGCTCATAACAGATCCTCATATGTATGCCAAAGGGTTGGTGCGACCTACCACACGCTCTCATCTTACAGCATCCAACGTGTGAATCACTGAGCAAGGTCTCTCTTTAAGGGCACCATAATGACTGCTTTCTGCATTTAGAACAATCCTTATCATAATTAACTATAAATGAAACGAGCTGACGAGGCCGGAATGTTCCAGTACCTCGTACAACGAGGTCGATCACGATCTCATCGAAGGACCTCTGGTCATCAGCAGCGGTGACCTCACAGCGGTATTTGGCCGTGTCCGACCTGGTGGCGTTGGTGATGAGCAGCGTGGCGGGTTCTCGGATCATCGCTCGGTTCTCCAGGTCGCCTGTTTGTGGGAAATCATGTTCGACAATGTCAGCAATTAATGTGTGCACTGAACAAACTGAAATGTTGACTTTGATTAAATGTATTATGTCTCAAGATTTCAAATAACTGTATTAGGTCAGTTGAAAGGAATAATGCTAAGTTTAAATAACAAATATTATTGTCAACTTCATATTATCGCTTTGAACTAACCTTAAAACAGTAATGTGACATTTGTGGACATAAAACACTTAAAGTCATTGTTTCAGGTATTTCAGGGTAGAAAACCGCAGAAAATACTTGTTTGTGCATTTTGTACATTACCGGAGATTTTCTTGTCAAAGTACACATAACTTGGTCCCTCGTTCGTTATTTTCTTCCATTCGATCCTGGGGTTGGACGTAGAAATGGACTCAATCAAACAAGATAACTCGATTCCTGAGAAAACGGAGCGACACGTCAGGATATGAATGCAAGTGAAAAACAGATGTTGTATTTTATTTGTTTGTGGTTGGGCTATTGTTCGTCAGCTCTTACTGTCAAACTCATCGGTCCACGGCGCTTCGTTGCTGGTTTTCAGCACGACTGCTAATACGCTGAAGTAGCCTGTAACAACAAAAGAAGAGGAACATGCATTTTCATGATACAGTGATGATGTCATGCGATCTGCACAATGCCAGCTGCCATCCAGTGATGTGCGGGACTTATTTTAACACTACCCCTTAAGGAAGTTGGTTGCATGTTCACTTGTCTTAGATTTCATCGACACATTGAGGATAAATGTGAGTGCGATGGTATTATATGATGATGTGTTCTCTTCAGTAATGTTCTGTAACTGCCTATCTTCCATTTTTAGTTGTGTTGGTGGAACCATTGTGTGAGTGTCTGTGTGTGTGTTGAGGGTGGGGGTGCTGTTTCTATGCTTAGTGGATAATTGCGCAGGGAGGCATGTGCCCTTTCCAGGGCAAGCTCACCCTGCCAGTAGTTCAACCGCCTGCCGAGCCCTTCCCCTCCCTCCCTCCCTTCCTCTCTCTCTCTGAGGCCCATGTGGGACTGATGGTACAACAGCACCCAAGGAAGATCTGTGTGGGTATGTGGTGGAGGGCTAGAGCCTTAGGAAGGGGGGGGCAGGCTCTGCTGAGTCATCGTGACAGCCTATGGTCCACAAACACAAGTCACTTCCACATGAATGTGAAGTGAGAAACATGCTCACAAACACTCCCCCAGAACGAAGTGATGCTCTGGCTCTTTGATAGGCTCACTGGTGCAGATTGTACCGTCACTGGAAACCTATGGGACGCCTAATCTCCGTTTGTGCAACCTCTCCTGCTGCCAACCCCCAGCTGGGTTATGATTAGGTGCAACACATACTGGTTTATTTCAGGCAACCTAGATCAGAACCTCTGCATGACATGACCTACAACATTCCTTGTTGGAAAGTTCATTCCCGACCACCAAAGGACCTTGAATGTTGCAAACAGTATGCAGGAATGGTCCGTTTCTAATTAGTGTTGGAAAAGGTCAGGGGTCTCTTATTAAAAAAACTGCTCAAACGAGGATAACCTGACCCCCACCAACTGTCTCCTGGACACACAGTCTCGGGTCACCTGCCGGAGCAGACGGGCTAAGCTGATTAGCCTCCGTCTTTCTGGAGAAGAAGACGACAGCTTGTTTTTAGCTGCTGACAGGAATAAGGCAGTATGGAGGTCAACAGTAGGTCACAACTCGGGGTGTGAAGCCCAGATACAATGAGGGTTTACCACAAATGTATGTCTTCAATTTGAAAACTCTTTCTACACACAAAAGGAAAGAGGAAAATAAAACTTCTTTCCACATACATATCCATATTCCAGGAGCAAAACTCAGAATCAAACTTTAACAAAGCATTGTAGAAGAGCACAGAGGAGAAGCTGCACTCCTTTTAGAAAGTGTGACAATCACACTTCAAAACCAGTGGAAGGCTGTCACCTATTTAGCTCCATCTCCATCGCTACATGCAGAGAGCACACAGTTAAAAGCTGTGTGCAGAGGAGAAGGACTTTTAACTATCGTGTTTCTGAGAGCTCCTTGTACTGTTGCTACATTCGGGTACAAAGGCAAAGCTCCTTCTGATGAAAAGAGGCTGAGGGGTAAAGTGTTTTTCACACTGATGTCTTGGAAATATTTACAAGGAAAACTGGGTCACAGTGTGAGTGGTGTAGGAATGAGTCCCAACACATGGAAATTAGTTATCATTTTACCACTTCTGGTTCCTTGGCCTCAAAGTCAACGTTTTCTTTTAACAACATAAATTATGTCAGTAAATACCCGACCAGTGAATATCTGGAGCTTCTGTGTGTCATAAAAAATGGGTTGCTAACAAGTAAAAAAATGAGACCACAGCCTTTAGCTTAGCGGTGGTGATGCGCAGTCATGACACTGATGTAGTTCGTTTATAGTCTAGCGCAGGGATGGGCAAATGGCGGCCCGGGGCCTCCCCTTTTTGCGGCCCTCAGATACATTTATAGATAACGTAATTAATAAAAAAGATTTTTTTTTTTTTAACTTGTAGTACTGATACCGTCCACTGGACTCCTAGTTACGCGAGCTGCGTACATGATTTCGTTCAGCAGCAAAATACTGCAAAATAATCTGTGACGCGTTTGTGTGTATTGTGTTTGTTTCCTGGGGAAACCCTCGCAAGAAACACCGGCTGTTGTTATGCCTGCTGTGACGTTAAGTTGCCGCTTGTAATTATGCCTTTACAAGCTTCAAAGTTGTTTTTATCATCTGAATTTGGCGAAACAAGTTTAATATTCTAAAAACCAAGACTTTGTTTATTTGAAATCAGATGAAAACAAACTGTCACAGACCCTGCCATGTTATCTATGATTACTATACGCTTTTCATTCATAATTTCAGCGGGAGGGAGGGGGAGCGGCGCTGAGGAACAGCAGAGTGCGGGTTGACAGGTGCCCGTCTCTGCATTCCGCGTATTGTGCGTCAGCAGAGGCTAAAAGTGTCTTAGGTTCAAGTTAAACTAATGTCTGGGTTAGTGTTCATGACTTCATGTTTATGTCATCTCATGGTTAATCTCAATACACACACATTTTCCGTGCTTTCCAATAGTTTAAAATAGTTTGTATTGAACAGGTTATTTAACAGTGGAATCAAACATGCCACTTGTAAAAATTAAATAACATTTATGTGAACTGATATTTGTTTAGTGAGCTTATTAGGATGTTCCCTGAAAGATTGTAAAATGTCAATGAAGATGTCAGACTTAGTATATTTGTTAATAATGACATACAATACATGGTGTGTGTGTGTGTGTGTGTGTGTGTGTGTGTGTGTGTGTGTGTGTGTGTGTGTGTGTGTGTGTGTGTGTCCCAAGTGAATCTGCGGCCCCCTGGTGGCCAGTACATCAATTATGTGGCCCCCACCACCATCCTAGTTGCCCATCCCTGGTCTCGTTAGGTTTTTACTTCTGGAGATTGGATTTATACTTTGAAAAAAAATCACGATATTTTGAGATGATCCTGCTGAACAAATCCTGTAAGAATGATAAATGTGTGTTAGCCACAGATCTTACTTTCTGCAATACAGCGAAATCCAATGGAAAAATCCCATTGCTCTTTGTCGAGGGAACCCTTGCAATGGTAGCATCCGGGTCGTGACAGATACTGTATGTGCTCTTCAATTTGATTCCCTGTCAGTTAACTTCATAAATCTATGTACCTGTATACATATGCTTTTTACCGTTACTAACAAAAGCTTGTGTAAGTAAGGCATGTCAGTGCTTACCAGTGGGTTTGAACTGCAAGTATATGGCATGCACCGTGTAAGTTAATACCAAATCTAACTAGGCCAAGTATGCCAGGAGTCCAAACCATCAGAATAGGCCGTGTTAAAATAGAATCCAACATGACAATACATTATTCCAGGTGATTCATTTAGTGCTTTGACTTTCCATGAAGTGCAGGTTCTTCTGTTCGGACAGAGCTAATGGAGTCTCCGTCTGTGTGCTCCTCCTTAATTCGGAGAGTATCAGAGCAGATTAGGTGACTAAGTGAGCTTGACGTAGATACACAAAGCTTGAGGTCTGCCATGGAAACAGCTGTCCAAGAAAAGACCAAACCCCCCACACAGAGAGACTGGCCCTGTAGTTAATCTACATTATAACCCAGGTTAGTAAACGGGGAAACAAAGCAGCCATGACTTCGGACTGAAATAATACAAAGTATTGTAGTGTATTTGAGACCCTTTAGTTTGGATATAAGCATTCAATGCGGGCATCTTCAGATTTTAAATATAATGCTGTACAATGTTAGAATAATAATCTTCTGAAAGTAGCATTAAACGACCTCCACTCCAACTCCTCCTTTTATTAGTCACCCCATTTGACTTAAGCACTTTCAAATCAGCCTTTGATACAATATAACTGACATGCATCCCTGAGGTATTAGTAGAGGAAAAGCTTGTATAAATTGATAAGTCAACAAACAGTAAATGTATCAACTATTTTCATAATTCATCGAGTCATTTTTAATAAACAAATACAACAAATGTTATATTTGGGCTGTTGACTGTTGCTGGGACAGACAGTGTGCTTGTCCGTTAAAAATAATAATGTTCTATTATTTCCTTGACAATCAATAGATTATCTGAAAAATAATATAAGCATTGTTAGTGGCAGCCCTAGTCATTTATAAAGCGTCACGTCCTAATGCTGAATACCTAATAATTACCTGGCACAAACTAAAGTGTATACTGTATGAACAAATTAAGTGGTAGTTTATTGTAAGTGTTTTTATCATGCTGACGGCAGTGATAGTGAAATTAGAACTCCCCTTTTATCTCCATTTGAGCAACTCATTGCATGTGTGCTTTATTTGGGCTTCCTTTAATCAAAGATGTCACCAGCTGGATGGTCCGGTGCAGTATCTGAGTTTAATGAAGGCTCAGGAAGTGCTGACGGTGCGTTATCCTGCAGTGTGTCCGACATCCTAATCATGGTCGTGTCTCCTTGAATAACCTCTGAGGTGTCCTCCTCATCCCTCCTGTTAATGGCACTGAAGATAACTATATATTATTAACTGGTATATTCTCTGACTCAAGCCGTACATGAGTCTGTGTGTGTCTGTATGTGTCTGTGTGTGTCTGTCTGTCTGTGTGTGTGTCTGTGTGTCTCTGTGTGTGTGTTTGGTCTAGCATTACTATACTTGTGGGGACCTAAATCTGTTTACACAGTCACGTGTGGGGACTCGCCTCCCTTATGGGGACAAATTGGAGGGGAATCATTAATTTTAGGGTGAAGACTTGGTTAGGTTTAGGATTAGGGTAAGGGTTAGGGTTAGGCATGTGTTGGTTATGGTTAAGGTTAGGATAAGTCTCCAGGAAATGCATGTAAGTCAATGTAATGTCCCCTGAAGTGATGTATACATGGTATATGTGTGTATGTGTGTGTGTGTGTGTGTGTGTGTGTGTGTGTGTGTGTGTGTGTGTGTGTGTGTGTGTGTGTGTGTGTGTGTGTGTGTGTGTGTGTGTGTGTGTGTGTGTGTGTGTGTGTGTGTGTGTGTGTGTGTGTGTGTGTGTGTGAACATGATTAGCTTTTACACCATGCAGGTGCTCAGTGACCTACATATGGCATGCATTTCATTTCTCGCTTCCCCTTCTTGGATGCACACAGCTGTGTGGGATCAGGCATCAAAGTTACATTTTAATCTTCCTTACTGTCGTCCTGATGGACTCAGGGTTATCTTTGTAATCGTAGTGTAATGCCTTCATCTCCGCTAAGGTTTCACATCCCTGTATAATACAATAGGCACAGAGGAGCTGGGTATTTCCTGATGCCTGCACGGAGATGAATCCTTCCCTTTGCTGTTGTTCCCCCTGGGAAGGCACGCTTGTTTCCGCTGAATCCAGAGAGGTGAGGCAGCTACCAGAAATAGAAAGGTTCAATTAAGCAACCTGCTCAAATCCCTGAGGAACATCTCCGCCTCGTGCCTGTGGAGAATATTCCCACGCCCCTCAGGAAGCTCAGACATCAAAGTACACACACCCCGTTTCCCTCACGATCAACCAGTTGCTGCTCGGGAACTCTTCACGTATTTAAGAGCTGCTTTAGTTACACAGAGCCTCTCCGACAAGTCTGTGAAAAATGTGCTGTTGATGTTCTGTTAATGTTTGTATTCATTATTCTGGATTTGATTCCCTTAACAGCAGTGCTGCCTGTTCAATAACAGCAATGCATTTCTTCCCTCGTCCGACACCAACGACTTCTCAATAAAACTCTCAAGCTGACCGAGCAGCCGCTGACATCTCCAAGGCCGTGTCCTTCAGATGACTGATTTTCTTTTTAATAGTTTATAAAAATGACAACATGAGATACTATATGCGTCACATTTCTTTGCAAACACGTGTAGAGGCAGGTGCAAGGATATAACAACATAAAAGCTGTATATTCACTGTGTGGAGCTAATGCAACACATAACATGGCCTGGATACCCCGACACATGTTCAGCACCATGTTACCAATTAAAATATGTAGAAAACCAAGAGGCAAACAACAATACGGCAGCCAAGAGCGAAGAAAAACACATCGTAAAAACCTGACTACAAGAGCGAAGAAAATGGGGCATGAAACCTGTTCATCATCAAGGCAAAAGCTAACCAAAGTCAACAAAAACACAAGCAAACAAGAATTAGCAATGCAAATATGAATGTTGTAGAAGGTCATGACACTTAAAGTAATCAAAAGTCTTCACAAAACAGAACCAACTACTAATAATTTAAAATAAAGACAAGGCACATTCATGCTCTTTTTGTGGGAAATGAATCCGTTAGCTAAATTACACTGATGGTTTAAAAAAGTGATGGTTCCAAAGTCACATCTAGAAGTTCCTTGTAGCAGCTAATCCTCACATTTCAAAATCTCAAACTACAGGCATTATCAAAAGTCTTCTTGATGATTGGTCGACTAATGTTTGAGCTCCTTTTTTAATACATTTTAAAATACACAAGCACTAGTTAAGTAGGCAATATAATATACAATAATGACCAGAATAATTAGGAATTTCACAATTCTGCAAAATGTCTAAATCTAAATTTAGAAGTTTTCCACATGAAACAGAGCGACTTTTGTAACAATCAATCTTTGGATACATTTTTTAAATAATGACTTTAGGATTTGATACTTTAGGAACATCTTTTAAAAAGGTGGACATGTTTTTGTTTTTCTACAGACTAGGTTGTAGGTGTTGGTACTGCACAGTTTCTGGTTAAAAGTTCAATGTGAGCCCTGTGCAACAATACAGCCAGGAGAGAGGCCCAAAAGTGTTCTGAGGGAATGTTCAGGGCAGTCCAGAATAACATGTTGTGGACTTTGAAGCTTGGGTGGCGAGGGCTCTGTCTGAGGGCTGCATGACGACTTGAAAAAAGGACTTGGTCATTTGAATTATGGGCGTTTCATTATCATGATTCAGTAATTCTACATTACTGTTTGTTTTACTATTATTACTTAATAAAAAAACATTCTTTTAAAAGGTTTGGCACATTTTTTGCCTTTCTGTAACCCCAGAGAGGTAACAAAAAACATTAATCTCAAAATTAGAATACCTACTCTACGATAGGGCTGTCCCAAATAAAAAATGTCGGGCTCCGGATATTCGGTAGTAATCAGCAGCGAATATTCGGCCTGCAGGGGGGGGGGCCTCGGGATTCGTCCCGAACGTCCCAATGGCCAGTCCGGCCCTGGTTCACGGCATTAATTGAGTTATTCTACAGTATTGTTGTTTTATAGTTATTTGTTAATGTATACAACCCAATTCGTGTTCTCAATCAATCAATGTATATTTATATAGCCCAATATCACAAATGTTACATTTGTCTCAGTGGTCTTCACAGTGTGTACAGTGTTCTTTGAAATTGAAAAGGATATTGCATTGTGTTTGTTACTTTCGTTGCAGTTGTATATGTCTTAAGTGTAATTTGGCTTGGCTTCCTATTTTGTATGGACATGCTTTTATTTTGAAGGAGAGTTAGCGCTGTTGACAGGAAGTTGTTGTTGCTATGGAAACAACGTGACAGAGATTAACGGAGAAAAGTAATATCTACATATAAAGACGGAGAAAGTAAACAATAACGTTTATGGTTAAGTATGGTCTTACCATGTAAGACCATACTTATATTGGAGTTTTCAATCAATTCAATTTGGCAGCCGCAGTGCAAAGCGGCCAAGAAATGTAATCATAACAACATTGTAAAGTCACCGTCACTTTAATATCGCAACTGGTACATTATTGAAAATCAAAGATATGCAAAGTAATAAACCGAATGATACGAGTTAGTATAAAGGCGGTGTGAGGCGTGCTGTGACACCGGGGCTGACTGGAGGCATGTTGCTGAAGCCTCTCATGTGTTGCATGTTTTCCACCACAGAGACCCTCATTTCCATTTGATAAATGTGTATGATGTCAGCTGGGACACAAAGCATGACAAATTAATTCATAAGAGCATCACATATTACCATAAGCTTCTTTCTGAGAGACGATTACAGCTAGATCATAGACAAAGTGTGCTCTGCTGCTCAAGTTCCCATCGCTGATATCACCATAGTAGCCCAATGCTTTTTCTGTCTTGCTTACAGACCCCCCCCCCCCCCCCCCTCACTCCCCCAATGGTGACCAACACTTAACAGCATCCCACCTATTCTGGTAGCTGTGGGAGAAAGTGACTAAACAGACGGATCCGATCTTCCAGGAAAACAGTGAGCTTGTGGCATGATGACGGTAAGTGAGGGGGGGGGGGGTGGGGTTAAGGGCTGAGTTGGCAGTGACACCCCAGGTGCTTGTATTGTCACAGCTGTGGTCCTCCACTAGTTTAAGGTGGTTGAAGACCACTACCCCCTAACGCATGGTCATTACGATATTATTGAAAATGTCACGTTTTAAGATGAAGTCGGTGCTTTGGATCTCTGACTGTAAAGATATGTAACTTCCTTCATTTTGAAGGGTTAGTCCAAGGGGCTCCAGAGGCTGCGGCAGGAGAGCTTGGCCCTTAATGCAGATGTTTAACAGTTGGATAAAAACTACTGCCCTCAAAGATCCCTCTCCCTTGAGAGAGATCTGTCGTAATCAAAAAACAATCTCCTCGCTCTATGAAATCCCTTTCTATCTGTTAGAGAAAAACAATCTAAACCTTTCTTTTATTACATACTGAAGCCTTCAACTACATCCTTAGAAGTCTACATTTACTTTAACTATCACATGACTTAAAGAGCCTGATGGAGAACTGTCAATTCATGTAAACATATCTAAAAGTATGTCAAAAGCACAAGTAAATTGGTTTAAAAAATAATAAGGCAACTTTGCCATTGAAATGCATCAGATGTTCCTCTGCTGAGCAAGTGTTTCCCCTTGTTTCCAGTCTGTGCTAATCTGCTAAACTGCTCACACAGCTTCATATTTACAATACATACATTAGAGCCACAGTGCCGCTCTCCGTGGACATTAGCATACAGTCGGCAGAACTCGAAAGCCAGAGCCAGAGATAAACGCAGTCGAACCCACATTATGTCCCGAATCATAAATGACCTGCATACAATCAGCTTTATAAAGCTGCAGAAGATATAAGTAGAGACCTGAGTAGGATGAACAGGTGGAGATAAAGGAGGTCAAGGAACTCAGTATGTATACACTTAATCTGAGTATAGTTCAAAGTAATCTGAACACAAAAGAAAATGACTATTTTTATTTAAAAGGTTTCATTTCAGTTCCAAAAGTCTAGTTGTGATGTTGCAGACAGGCTTTCCCCCCAAATATTCTTCCCCTGGTGGATAAACTCATTCTGTCTGACTGAAAGTTGTATCCAGGTATCAGGAAATGCATCCTGTCTTTTCCAGGTGTACTCAAACACAATCCAGCTTTCCCCACGAGGGCCGTTTGTGTATTCATTTATTCTGCATTTACATATGGAGCCTCTGCGGGCCCTGGTTTGAGAGCCTGTGAGGCCGGGGCTGCCCATGTGCCTTAACGCTGGTGAGTCCTGTGATCCAGGCAGGGTCAAAGACTGGGCCTGAGCCAATGAGAGGGGGGTGTCACTGAATGCCTGGGAACCTGTCACTTTGTGTCAGTGTTAGCTTTACATCTGGCCGGTTCTCACTTTGACCTCGAGCTAAGTACGCTAGCTCATGGGACCGGACCACAGAGAAGCAACTTTTAGTCCTCTACCTCACATAACCCTTTGCTAGCCACAATGCTAGTCACTGCACTGAGACATTGTTCCACAGAATGTTCCACACTCAATAAATTGATGTTTTCGAGATATGGACACGTCTGAACACTATAAACCAGGGGTCGGCAACAGGCGGACCGGATCCGGACCCTGACACCGACCTATACGGACCCGGACCTATAATAAATACATTAATAGGGGATTTCAATTTTGACGGGGCGATTCTATTTTAACCGCTGCCGACAGGGGGCGAAAGAGACGAGTGAGCGATACAGGGAGAGAAACACAGAAGAAGAGATGAGAGCGCGGCAGAGAGAAGCGGAGAGGAAAGGAAAGGGAGTGAAGACAATAATTAGCGATACAGGGAGAGAAGCGGAGAGGAAAGGGAGTGAAGAGAATAATTAGCGATACAGGGAGAGAAGCGGAGAGGAGAGTGAACAGGCGTGTTAGCGGCAGACGGGAAGAGACAAATAATTACACATGGCGCTCTCCAAGAAGAGGAAAGTGGACAGTGAGAACAGAGCAGGCTAACCGAGGCTAACCGAGGTTAACCAATAAGCACCCTGACACCATTTCAGCCCAGATTTAAACTCCTGGCAGGACAAGCTCCAGCTCAATTCTCACACTGAATTTAAACAAAGTGAGTGAGGGATGCAATATAAGAGGGAAAGAAAGAGAAACTTTAAAACTGTTCAATTGTTATGATGTGTAAAGACTGATATTGTTCTATAATCGGCTGAAACAGTTAAGTCATGATGTGAAACGGTTAACAAAGAAAAAGGGAAACTCAAGCTGCTGCTACACTTTATTTGATTCATCTAAAATTAAGCTCTTTTAAGATGCACATATTTTCAAAAGCTATTTTATTTATTTTCTCTATTTTATTTGTAAATGCAACCCGAGAGGAACATTACACATATCCACAGTATTTAAGTAATGTTAATTGACAATAAATGTTGTTGTTTATGAATTTTACTTTCTTTATTTGATTGGCAGTCAGTTGTTGATGACAAGCAGACGTTGATAAAGCTACAGGTCACTTCAATATATATCACACTAATTCATGAAGCAACTTAGACATTTTGATGTTTCGGACCTTTGCATGGGGACATTTTCTCTAACTGGACCTCGTTGAATTTGAGTGAATACCCCTGCTATATAAACCCTCAATGTAACTTAAATTAAAAATGTTCTGCCAAGCCTAACTTCTTTATTCCCTGTGTACGTTATCTAGTTCCCATTTGCTCTTTTATACTTCATTAACTTGCTGTCATTTAGTAGGAGCCTCACACATATCTTGAACACTGTCACAACCGATAGTTTTCATTGCATTTTGCCATATTTGTTTTCAGCAAATATATAAATGTGCCGTTTACTTCCTCTAGAAATGATGCAAGTGTATTAGTGCTAGTCATATCACTCATAAAACAGATGGATCAGGGTTATGAGGCTATAGTAGAGGCTACAATTATTTTTTTCTGACAATTGTGCAATTTATCTGTTAATATTCTTTGACAGGGCTATAAAAACATAACGTCTATTATAATATATCAATATACCTGAGTTCCATGCCCAATTGTTTTAGGTTGAACTATAAAATGAAATCCTAAAATCCTGTAAACTGGACAGTCAGATAACTTAAATATTTGGATGGGAATCAAATGTTACACGGTTATAGTCGGGGCCATCCTGAACAGGATCACATTGATATTTCAGCTAAAACTTATTTTTAACCATTTATTTATTTAGTTATAAAATCAGGATTTTCAACTATGTAATTTGAGCTGATCTTCCTGTACGGTAATGGTCAAATGTATCTGATGTGGTGAAAGTTAGGAACATTTCTGTTAGCACTATCTTGTTCCACCATACAGTACATGTGTTCCTGTGTTTAGAAGGAACTAGTACTACTGACTGAATGATCGTCAACGATAACATTAGTTATTCATCGAGTCATGTGAACCATCTTGTCCTGAGACCCTTGCTGCTGTATAAATAGTAGCTTACTGTTGTTTGGCGTCACACTGCCTCTTCACGTGGTCCCAGCAGCAGGGCATGCCAATGGAGACCTTTGTCTGGTGACACAGTTCCAGGCAGTGGGACTGAATGAATGCTTAATTAAACAGAACAATGCTTGATGGGTATTGTGACTGAGGATACAATAACCATTGACCCACACATTGTGGAAGTGCAGACCCAGATTTATGGAGCAGAGATGCAGTCATGAGATCCGCATGGCAAACATGATACAGCATGGAGTTATATTTGAGATGCAGTATTGCACTCTCTGCTGAAACACGCCCCCCTCCTCTAGCTGTCTAAACATGAATCATTAGCCACATGTCTGTCTGTCACCTGTGCAATGATATGAAATCTGCTTATCCAAGCCAACACTTATTAACTATTAAAGCGCCATTCAAAAACCCTTTTGTATGTATACCTCTGTATTATCTGGGGGTTTTAATATCAAATCAAGTTTTATTTATATAGCACATTTATAAACGATTTTTGGTCGAGCCAAAGGGCTGTACATATAATAAAAATAGCCTACAGTAGAGACACTTTACAGCAAATACAACAGCACAGATTGTTCAGAATATCAGTATGACAATACGACACCCTCTGTCCTTAGACCCTCTGTCCTTAGACCCTCACATCGTACAAGGAAAAACCTCCGGAGAAAACCCCCAGTTTAAAGGGGAACATGGGAGAAACCTCAGGGAGAGCAACAGAGGAGGGATCCCTCTCCCAGGACGGACAGACGTGCAATAGATGCCGTGTGTAAATCCAAGAGATAATACATTTTACAGCATATAGACCGAATGTTAGGAAATAATATACACTTATTAAGGCCAACTAAAATGATACTTTGTGTTTTGTGTGTCAGTGACAAGGTCAAAACTAAATCTAGAACAAGAACTGGAATGGAAATAACTACAATAACCAGGGGTGCACATAACTTTTTTGCCCTGGTTCTCAAAGGAGCACCTGGAGATGTTGCGTGGTGCTCATCCTTAAAATGAAATAAACCGTCACTTTTGAGGGGGTCTTGACTTTATTTGCCAGACACACGGCACTGAACACACATGCAGAGGTGAACACACATGCAGAGGTGAACACAAGACAACATTAGCACGACCATTAATCCTACAAGCTGTCATCACTACCCTCCTGACTGTTCTCCTCACTGTCTTCCTCTCTGTCAGACATGGTAGCTGATGATGTAGGCCAGGGGTGGGGAACCTCCGGCCCCCGGGCCGTATACGGCCCACGAGACCATTTGGTGTGGCCCTCGAGGTAATTTATAAACACACGCAAAAAAGAAAAAAATTAAAGAAATCTAGAGCGCAAAATAATTAAAAAGGTGAGTGCCTGTTTTTCCTGGCCATGGTCAGGGTCCTTGAACACAACACAAGCCTAACGTGTCATCACGTGGTATATGTCTCGTCTGACAGTGACAGGAGTATAGTTCTGACGGAGAGCACCTGCACTTCCAAAAATTGCAGTACCCATAAGGAGCCGTACACATGCCGCAGTTTTTGCGTGGCTTTTAGTTGTAAGCCCAGTACCGATCTGTTGTTATTAGCATCTGGTTAGCTAGCTATGCTAACGAATATAAAAAGCTTTTTCTACAACCAGTGAGGTAAAGGCACATCTTTATATGATCATTGTAGTTATAAAACAAATAAGAGAATAAAGTAAACGGGTATAAAATACTATATGACAGTAAAAAAAAAGTTGTTATTAATAAACAAGAATACAGTTTGAAAGGAGAATGATTTGTAAAATATCCATAAAGAAAAAGAAAATCTGCTTCCAGTTCTGTTTCATCTGGGTGTTGAGAGATGTATCCATAGATCTCCTAACGTTGCTCTCAAAGTGCACTAGATTGATGCTTTTAACTTCAACATTTAAAAAAACAAATCTTCCCGGGGGAGCATGCCCCCCGGACCCCCCTAGAGGAGGTTAGGCCCCCCCCCCACTTAAATCATGTTCACAGGAGTCTAAATACATTTGCACACATCTTGTGTCCATATCTTTCTGTTTTGGTGGTCATGCCAGAACCGTGCACGTGCATGCGTGAGTCATGGCAAGATATCTGGATTCAGAGGTTGCTTTATCTTTGCACAGCATGAAAGAAAGGTGAAATGAGTGGGCTGTGATTTTAGTATTTTTAAGCAGAGGTCAATAATTTGTACGGCCCTCGGAGGATGTTGAAAAAATTGAAATGGCCCTTGAGAGGAAAAAGGTTCCCTACCCCTGATGTAGGCCTACTACTTTCTCTCTGGTTGAGTCTGCGATTAGATGCTTGCATCCACAAGTCAACAGCTGGTTTTGGGTCGAAAGTCTCTGTTGTCATCTTAGACAAGTGGATGTAATCAAATAAGTATGTGAACATAACGAATAACCTACCATAGCCAATAACAAATTAATGTAACTTGTTTTATTTGTGTTGTTCATTCATATCTTATTTTACCTTAACATTTATTTATTTATGCATTTTTTTTTATCTTTCCAGTTTAAAACGATATGTCTGGTTTACTGTCCTATAGTATACATTGGAATGATTTCAAACCTGTTTATCCCAATAATTATAAAGGAGTGCCTTGGAAATATGTGTTTACATAAATTGTGACCAAACCGTTTGAGACCCACTGAGATAACTTAGACTAAAGTGAACTATCTAAACACTGAGAGTCCTTTACCTCACTGAGCTGTAGTTATCAGCCTCTCAGTCTGACTGGAGAGGACTCTCCCTTCACATTATTGTAGAAACATCTTCTTCTTATATCCGTTAGAGCAGCTAGTACCAGATTCTGATAACAACAGCGCCGGTACCGGTGCACCCTCCCTCTCTCCCACGCTCACTCGCACTTTGGCTGTGAGCTGCGGGTGCCGGGTGCCAGATAAGCCAACATCCCCCATTTTCATCACTTACAGCGCCCATCGTACAGGGCGAATGAAAGTGTAACCGGGGTGAAAAGGGTGTTACATTTACTTAATTATGAATGTTGTTACATCAAGTACGAAAATTAGGATGAGCCCCAACGGTCAAAAATGTTTTTTTCCCTCCCAGAGCTGCCAGCGCAGCGCCTCCACAGATCTGGCGCCAGTGCTACGGGCCGGCCCTGAGTTCATATGCAACTTGCAAATATCTTTCTCTCTTTCTCCTCTCTTCTCTCTTTTCCCTTCTCTCTCTTCCTCTCTCTCTCAATGTTGGTACGCAAATGCGCCTTTTTTCAAATGACCCGGTGCTCTTTTTTTGCACCAGTTATGTGCAGCCCTGACAATAACCCTAGTTATAGTGGCGACACATGACATGAAATATGAATGTATTTCAATGATGATGTGGACTAAGACGACACAATTAATTGTAATTTAACGTACATCTCAATCACAAAGTGCCATGTCCAAATTCAAGTGAGTGCAATATTTGGGAAAGGAATTATTGTGGGTCTTGAGATGTCCAGGTCTACAATCTGTATTACAGATTGTTTGGTAAACAAACAAAATAAATGGAGTGTTGTGTAGAGGCAACATACATTCTTAATATATTGTTTTAGAATATGAATTACTTTTCATTCCCTCTAATTAGGGATGTCCCGATCACCTTTTTTTGCTCCCGATCCGATTCCGATCATTTGATTTTGACAATCTGCCGATACCGATTTTTCCCGATCCGATCTTTATGCAATGCATTAAGAGAAAAAAAAGGTAACAGATAACGGCTGGTCATCCAACGCGATGAATTCAGCTATCTTGGCTGCTATTCTTTTGGCCTTTTCACTGTTCTGGGGCAGTTTCTCTTTCCTTTTAAAAGTCTCTGAAAGTGTTGGTTGTTTCAGTGCCGTTACCCGAGTGGCCGCTGTGTACTCGCCGTGTTGTTGTTGGTGTTTGTTTCTCCGGTAGCGTATTAGATTGGTCGTGTTGAACGTAGCTCTGTTCTTTACACCACGCGGAACCTCTGCCTTGCAAACATTGCATATGGCTGTTACACTGCCTTCGCTTTCAATTTTATAATACTTCCAAACTCCTGACATTTTCTCTGTCCCGACTCCCGAGTCACCAGCTGAACGTAGCCTCTCGTTAGCTTACTGCTACTATTAGACACTGCGCCCACTCTGTTGCCAGATTTCAGAGAAATAAGCAACCAGGTCTATGAAAACAAGCCCAAAGAAAGCAACACATACATGATGTTGTGTAATTTTAAACCAAAACTAAGTCCTCAGGATGACTTTAAGACGTGAACATGGTCATTTTTGTTTTGTAACGTTAAATAAAAAAAAAAAATTATATATATATTAAAAAAAAAAATCCCGATCCCCGATTTTTTGAAAATCACGTGATCGGCTCCGATCCCCGATCACGTGATCGGATCGGGACATCTCTACCTCTAATATTATGAATCACATAGCAATTGCAATCACAGTCAATATGATTGCACTTATTTATTTCCTCCAAATTGTAGAGCTAATTTGCAGGTAATAGCCTACAATCATGAGGTGTCCCCTCCTCCCTACAGTGAGAGCAGGTCAGCATTGAAAGGCCCACACTATTTATAGAGGCTGTCAGCAGCAGCAGCCAGAGCCCACGCTGGCTGCCAATTGAGATCCCTCCCAGGTAAGCGGTGCATCAGCGGTAGCTCTGCAGGCCTTCGCGACACACAGGGAAGCGTTGAACACGCATCATGATTAAACGATTGTCCGCTCATTACTGTAGCCCAGCTCAGCCTCTTGAGGGAGACAGTGAGAACGCCTTGTCAAATCAGATGGAAGCTTAAGACCAGGAGGTTCAGCGGGCCTCCCCTGGCGCAGCATCTCTGTTATGCGAACAATCTGACGTGCCAAACATGTTGCATGTCCAAATGAATTGGGGAGCTCCATGGCGTCAGCTTAAAGGAGACCTAAAAGGACGGGGTTGGGGGAAAATTAAATTCACTGCAACAGTTTTTGGGCTGCAGTCAGAGTAAAATCCCATGTTTGATTTGGAACTGCTGCCACACAAATCTGAGTTAAATCGCGCCACACTCAGTGCCAGAATTAGCTCCTCACAGATGGCATCAGCGGCGCTCATTGCAAATGCTTCACATTCTAGTCCAGGCTGCCTGACCCCTTCCTTAATCCTAATTAGGAATGCAATTTCCACGCAGGCCTTTTCAAGCATGATGAAAATAAATGTTTGCATGGCCACGGCACTGGCTTAAGGGTAGCGTTATTCTGCGTCCACTGATTGCGACGCCATTTTAAACACGAGGGCAGGGTTTTATAAATGAGTATTGCTACTGTGCACTAACCTATATCCTCCCTGAGAGTCAACAATGAACTGGTCAGATAATAATACACGGTGGTAAATCCCTGGATAACATTCGGCTGACTGTCCTTTCAACCAGACACGCCTAAACCTCCCCCACCCGTGCACTTACACACACTACACAAACACATTCAATCCTCAATAGGAATATTCACCCTTTTCTAAAGCTCTCTATCAGCGGGCCACAAAGGATTAACCAATAATTCCTCTACAACGTATAAGGATCTGGAAACACTCACATCTGCAGATATCAGACTAATATGGATGCTAGGATATTACCATGGGTCTTTTTTGACCAGCCAGCAGAGATAAGCGCTCATTGTTGAGAACGTGGACGGTGAGCGTAGCTGACCACGATGAGCTTAGGCTCAACTGACAACTGAACAATAACACAACAGCACACAGCAGAGACATGTGGACTTAGCAGCTCCGAAAGCTTTAATCTGCCTCACTTCCTGCGCGCTCCAAGGAAGCCCGCTGTGGGGTGAAAAGAGCTAATCTGAAAGGTTGCTTTTTGCAATTTACAAATAAACTTCAAAACACTGCTGACTTTTTATTTTGATCTGTTTTCATGAGTTGTATATATTCCCCCAACCTGCATATCCCTAGTTGCTTTTTAGCGCCTCAGCACTGGGAACATCTCATCGAGGCGCATTGTACCTAAATGGCACCAACCAACTAAGCATGAATGCCAACAGACAAATGTAACAGTGAATTAAACACACACAACAAGACAAGTGCACTCTTGTCTTAAGTTGTGTACTGGCACTCTTGTCTGGCACTCAGGAGCATAGTGTGTGAGGAAGCTTATAAAGTCTTCATAACAGTGCCTCTGAGCAACATTTAGCTTAGTCATCAAGATGTTCCCAGCTCAGAAGCAGCAGACTCAAGACAAATCCCAGAACTATGGTCTAGTCTTACATCAGGGCCCCCCACAGCTCAGACTATTCACTGGTCTTTGTTTTCACTCGGGGACAAAACACATCTCGTGTAGTGAAAGTCTGAATCCTGGAAATGATGATGCATGTCCGGTCACGGATGGAGACGATTAAGAAGAGTTTATTCGATGTCACAGGTCATATGTCCCTCTTTTGTACAATACCACATAGAAAGAAGTGCCTGCTGCCTCTGTGATAACAAATGGCTTAACTCAAAAGCACAGTCAAGCAACATTCAGGGGTCAAACATGTTTCTTCTACAAAGATTTAAACTTTGACAAAGATTGCCTTTGAAGCAGCAAACTATGGCAACTGGCCTACATGTTGTTTAATGCTGTGGGCAGCAATTCTGACTGTTTTCATCGTAGCTCAGTAAGCACTAATGTGGAGTACACCGGGAGCAGAGCAGAATGTGAGGTCGCCCAAAGAGTGGTTTGGAATGACTCGTCACAGGTGAAATGAACTCTGACAGGAAGGCGTGGTCTTCATTTTTCACACAAGAATGTCAACAGCGAAAGTAACGTCTCAAGGGCTAGATCCTTTAGAAAATAGATGCAACTCTTTTTCTATTTTAGAGTCTCTTAGGAAAGCTCTTTGTGGTTTGTGGAATATGTAAGTTACACAACAAGCAATTCATAGGTATTGTGTGTAGTAAGAAAGCATGTACTGTAGAAGTTTGAATTTAGAGAGCATCAGTTCAATATTTAACATTCCTCAACTACCTTTCTTTATACATAACTCAAACAATATGAACCTCAAGGTTTGCATTTTGTTCATGTTTTTTCCTATCTCTGAATAACGCCCAATTGAGGGTGGGGCGTCTGGTCATGAGCCACATACTGAAAACAGACTTTCAAATTCCATTTGGCAAGACACATGACTGGGAATAAATCAAGACTGTTATTCAGTTAAGGAGACAGTTGTTTATGAACATAATGCGTCTAAAAAACTAAAATAAATATTGAGACATCAAGGTTAGCAATTTCCAAGCAAGAATTTGCCAGCGAGCAGCCCCCTCAAACAACAAATGTGCATAAAGGCATACTCTGGACTCAAATAGTTTGCACAGGCTGGCCGCGCTGTGGGACGGGGAATGTTGCTCAAACAACAGCTGGGGAGGGAAACCATCTGAGGCTTCTGCTGCTGATCGCCCCCCCCTGCAGGAGCAGCACTTCCATCACCTGCTCAGGGAGGAATCCTTGATGGGTTTCCGTGGGAAATACCAGACTGAGGCATCAGACAGCCAAACGAGTGAACATTTCATACCTCCCATTCTGACTCTAGGCTCTTACGTGAACTATGCCACCATGGCTACAGTCACACAGGAAGTGAAGGTGTGCTGGACACGGTCACAGTGTGACTCATTGGTCTGGAAAACAATGGCTAAGTTCCAAAGTGCTTTCATGGTAAGAATAGAGGACAGCTGGCGACCTCATCACCTGCTGTCTCTGCTCGCATCAAACATAACGGCACTGTGGCGGAACACAAGGGCCATGCCCTCGTTAATATGTCGGTACACAGAGAAGTTTGACTTCTGTGAAAATTGAAACAAAGTTTACTCGACACACGTGACAATAACCACTCATGTTGTTTCAATTGAAGATGTGTTTTCTCCTATGGCTAAGAATGCAAGGATATTTCACAAAGTTGATAAGGGCGACACAATTAATCGAAATTAACCATTATTTGCAATATGGACTACTGCAATATCGAGATCACAGTTAACGTAAGATTAAGGGAAATAATAATGGACTATAGACTTATACAAAATATACAAAAAATAGCCTAACTAATAACAAGTGAGTCACAGTGAGTAAAATATTCCATCAATTAGGAACAAGAGTCATTAGTGTCCTCTTGTGAGGACATACAGAATGCACTGGGTACTGTGGAGGAGTGCGCAGCCGGCCCAGCCCTGATAAGCCATTACTATCAGTGGTTGGCAAAACGCCAGGCTCAATCTGCTTAAATGCATCCATCTCAACATTGAAAGGAAAACAGTATAATTTGGCAGGCATTAATGCTTTAGTCCCATTCATCGTTGTACTCAGATCTGACTGGACCCTTTAGCTGGGACACCAGCACGTCACTGCAGCCCTTTAGAGCCTCACTGCAGATCTCTGTCTGAACATAACAATGCCAACAATCGCCCCAAAGGAAGCCGCCCACAGATGATGATCTTGAGTGTTGATGATCCGAGATAAAACTGTGCAGTCGCTCAGTTCTGCACGAGTGATTCTATGCAAGGGAAAGGGAAGGACAGAGGGGTGGGGGATTCATTACGCCGAACACTGGCTGGACAGAGGCTGTTTGGAGACACTTGTGAAATAATTTTGGAAAGCTCATGAAACCATAAGATCATTGTTCTCGCTCAAACCACAAAACATGGCTGTGAGGGATCTCCCAGTTCAACTTTGGGGTGGAGAACATTGAGTGCAGGCCTGTTGTATGTTTCCCCTCTTGTTCACCACCTACGAAAGCATGCACATATTCTCAGTGAGCACTGTAATCTTTACCCCTGCCGACTAAAAGGCTTTTGTTCTCGTGTTTTCTGCTGTTGTTTTTTATTTTCGCAATCAATTATTTGTTGGCTCTTTGCTTTTGTATGCTGAATATTTTAGGAACCGCACATCTGTGCTCTCTGTATTCTTGGGTTTGTAACGTTTAGATGTGGCTTTGTTTCTTTTTATGAGCAACACAAGCCGTGGACTGCAACTAATGAAAGACCTAGCCAAGCACCTGAACTAATGTAAATGTGAAACCAACACAAACCCTCCAAGTTACTTGAGTTTCAATTAAGATTCCATTCAGTAACAATTTCCAAACTGCTGCTTCAACCAGCTTATATTTCTCAGATACAGTAAATCACTATTGTTTTACACATCAAAGCCTGTTTATGGGTCTTAGTTAGTACTACTGTAGGCCTTTTGTGGCATTTAAACCTTTTTTCCTAAAATATCAGTTTTTCTCCATTGGTTTTGGCATCTTTACACACAGCGAGGATAGTTTAAAGTAGAGATGTCCCGATCCGATCACGTGATCGGGGATCGGAGCCGATCACGTGATTTTCAAAAGATCGGAAGGATAAAATCGGGGATCGGGATTTTTTTTTTTTTCTTTTAGAAAATATTTGTATTATTTTATTTCATGTTACAAAACAAAAATGACCATGTTGACGTCTTAAAGTCATCCTGAGGCCTTAGTTTTGGTTAAAAATTACACAACATCATGTATGTCTTGCTTCTTTTGGGCTTGTTTTCAGACCTGGTTGCTTATTTCTCTCAAAGAGTGGGCGAAGTGTCTAATAGTAGCAGTAAGCTAACGAGAGGCTACGTTCAGCTGGTCACTCGGGAGTCGGGACAGAGAAAATGTCAGCAGCTTGGAAGTATTATAAAATTGAAAGCGAAGGCAGTGTAACAGCCAGATGCAATGATTGCAAGGCAGAGGTTCCGCGTGGTGGAAAGAACAGAGCTACGTTCAACACGACCAATCTAATACGCTACCTGAGAAACAAACACCAACAACAACACGACGAGTACACAGCGGCCACTCAGGTAACGGCACTGACACAACCGGCACTTTCAGAGACTTTTAAAAGGAAAGAGAAACTGCCCCAGAACAGTGAAAATGCCAAAAAGATAACAGCCAAGATAGCTGAATTCATCGCGTTGGATGACCAGCCGTTATCGGTTACCTTTTTCTCTCTTAATGCATTGCATAAAGATCGGATCGGGAAAAATCAGTATCGGCAGATTGTCAAAATCAAATGATCGGAATCGGATCGGGAGCAAAAAAAGGTGATCGGGACATCCCTAGTTTAAAGTCTTGACAAATCCCATATAATAATGCTCTTTGATGATTATGGCTCTGTGAAGAATCTCCGTGTTCCACATGGCTTCTTAAACTTACATTTTAAGCCATTGTATATATAAATTAATCAGATTTTGGAAATGGAGCATTTTGACAGGAAATGGCATGAGTAGATAACATGGTCACTTTGGGAATGACTCTTAGAGGATATTTTGAGAAACCGACAATTCAGTTTAATTACAATCTTAATGGCAAAAGATTCAGGAAATCCCTTAACACTGAAGGGCTGTGGAATATGTACTGGCTCACCCCCTGTGTGTACCGTCTCTTCCTCTTTATCTGGTTTCTATCATTTAGGTCGATACAGAGTACCCCCACAACCTACGTGTAAGCGCTGCTGTTTGATGGACAGTCTTCTTATTTTAAATCTCTACAAAAAGGTGTACAAGCTACAAATAACAGCACAGTCACTACGTAATACACTGATCATCTTCAAGGCTTCAGGCTGGTCATTTTTAGTGACCTGTTACATTGATGACACATGCCTGACAAGCCACTGAGTCATGATGAAATCCACCTAAATCGCTTACTCCTTTTCCCCTTGCCCTCTATGGCTGTACGTATATGACTCAGAAAACCAAGCAGACCCACATGCAACGCCCCCCTCTATTGGAGCTCAGACAGGGGCCAGCAACCATGTTACAAACTCGTCGCCTATGTCTGGCATCTTGACAAATATCTGAGGCACTTACTTACCCCAAATATGCCCTCACACACATGTGGCAACATTGCTGTGTGTGCTGAGCTTCTACCCTAGCATGATTCACAAAGCACAGCCTAAAAAAGCATGGACCATTCAGGCACTTTCTGACCGAACCAAGACATTCCAATAATGCTTTTAGATTTAGAACCATTTCAACTATGTTTAAGTATTTACGCCCGTTTCGTTATGGGGGCGTTTTATCAGATGCAGAAGAAGAACACTTTGAAGGTCTTAATAATCATCTTGTTGACTGGACTTTTTCACCATTTGTCCTAAAAGCCATGGGTGTGAAAGATCAATACCACTCAGATCAATGCCATTTGAATGAGTCAAAACCAATATACATGTTGGCATGCTCTGAAACAGCAGAACAGTGCTATCAATTGCAGTTCAATCTCAACATATTTACCACTAAGTAAGTAGCCCAGAAGGGATAGCCCTCACACCATATGGCCAGATAGTCTGGTTACAGTCTGGTTACAATCTGCCGACAGTCTGTCCAGTCAGCTGAATGCACACTGTACTTCTGACGGTACTGATGGCTGTTCTACAGCAGCCGAGCTTTGATCATAGCGACAACACACATTTCGGAATTTGCAGTAAAAAAAAATATTACCTGTGTGTCTCTCTACTCTCATTTACTGGGTAAATGCTCGAAGCCAATACAAAACATATTAAAAAAAAGTGTTCATACCTGAGTTTAGAAGGTTCTATTTAGGTTTTTGTTGCATTGTGACAAAGCCAGGTTAGCCTTGTTAACCTGTTTTAGTCTAGACGCTAAGCTCAGCTCCTGTCTGCTGCCTGTAACTTCATAATAGACAGTAATGAGAGTGGTATCAATCTTTTGTGTCATTCTTTGCCAGAAAGAGATGTGTTGAACTATTCATTTAATAGAAGACAACAAAAGGAAAAGCTTGCTGAGCTCTTAAGTTTAATCTTTTCACAAAAAGTTTAAGTGACACTTGAAATCCATTAAGTTTGAAATGGTCCAGTATCAAACCCAAGAGCATGCTGAACTATATGCTGCAAACCAAAAACTAATTTGTGATTCATTTTCACAGTCAGCAATGTGGTATATAATTTTAGCTGAACTTGAGATGGTGTTAGGAATGTCTACATGCCTTTACCTCTTTGTATCTCAGTAGTGAATGTCTCACTGATTTGATAACGCTACCAATATACCATATTCCAATCTAGGACCATACATTTAACTTTCTGTGTCATGTCTGACTTCAAGACAATTTCCTAATTTGGGATAAGTAAAATATATCTAATCTCCTGAGTCCCTCTTTTAAGATGTGAAGATTGACATTATCTTTAACATGGATTTCTGACCACTGAGAAGTTTTCTATTACAGTAGAAGGGATTTATTTTCGGACTTGAATGTCATCCTTAAGTAACATATGCTCTAGGCTTGCCAGCATGTGATGTCATTTCCTCATTTTATTTATTTCTTTAAGTTGAGACCATCAATGCCTAGGTCTGACTATATGACCGAGCCCAATCCATCATTTCTACGCTGTGCTGTTTGAGCCCATTTCGCCGTGCCTCCCAGAGGATGCTAGTAACTCACATGGAGTCCTCTGTCAGACGTGTAGTGTCTCTGGCTGGAATTACCAGAAACCATTAGCACGACCTTCTGTCTCGCAGTCCGGTTTTATAAATGGACACAACTGCATGTGCCTAAAACTGTATAAGAAGATGCGACATGCTTTTCATTTTGATAGTCACATGTCTGACAGGTGCCTACACACCCTACACTAGCATGCTGCAGGCCTAACATGAACCCGAAGGTGGTGGATGGGGGTGTGAAACCTTCTAATTAAAGGCTACCAGACGTAATAAATTATTTGCAGCATTGCTATTAATCACAGTTACAGCTCATCCGATTTGACTACCGGTGCAGCCTTGAAATTGTAAACCAATACTACTCTTTTATTGTGCTCCAAGGCGATGACACAGCGCAGAAAACACAAAAGTGTGTATTCAGCATCCTCCACCTGTACTGAGGAGCTACACTGTGAGTGTAAGTGAAGAGCTGGGGTCTTGACTCCAGAACACATGTACACAGTAGACTTGCCAGGTGGTCAGCAGTATTTCAAATAGGAAACCTGACAGCGGCAAGGAAGCAATCTCTAAGCTCTTAGTATGAAGCTGTGCAAAGGACATAGTGGACCTGACTTAAGCTCCACCACAGAGGCCGTCAGACACACAGCCATCCAACGTTAGACATCAAAGTAAGCGCTGAATCGCTGTCTTTAGTTTTTTAACCAATGGGACAATATCCTCAACATGGCGGCGGAAAGCTCTGTACGATATCTTCATTTTATTGTTGCATATTGCGTCAAATTCCATTTCACTGGTTCTTCAATATAATCCAGAAAATGAAATCTGCAAAAAAGGAAGACATGATTTCTGACAATCAAGTGAAAAAGATTGTGCCGTCATTTTCTTTTAAAAACTCCACTCAATTCATTTTATTTCTGAAATGCTGTCAGATTGAATGAAAGTTAAAATGCGATCTGATGTTTCCAAATGCAGCAGCAAAGCTCTTAGCAGACACTGGCTACCTTAAGAGCTGATTTTAATATTTTAGTTTGATATTAGGGTTAACCTGGGTCTGGTCACTCCCATTAAAAGTCCCTTTATCCCTACATGACCTGATATCGCCAAGCTGAGATGTAAAGTTATTTTATTTCCACTTTAGTTGTTGCTATCTTTCACATTTAAATAAAAAACTATTCCTGGAAGTGAACTGTAAAATACAAATCTGAGGAAGATGTTTGAAATTGTTGAACTCGTGTGTATAAGTTGCATTCACAATTATTATCACATGTTTTTAAGTCCAATGGTTTGGAATGAGCTGGGATCAAACACCTGAGGTCGTCAGATGACTCTGCCTCGTAGCTATTTTTAGACAGTAATTGCTCTTTTGTTACAGCCTGGTAAACAAAAGATGAATCCAGAGCGATTATCTGGTTATGACTCTCAGCGGGAGCGCAGCCTCCAGCCTTTTCCTTTCACAGCAACAGCGGACATGTAGTCGCCGCTACCATGTCATTAATGAACCTCCCAATTATTTCACTAAGCTGACAGCATCCCAATGTTTGATCGATGGCAGACTCGTTTGACCTATTGATGTACTCCGTCAGTATCCAGTGAACACACGAGCAGAGGACCGTTATGCTTCCTCCCTCCAAGGACCATGTGACCACAGATAGAGATCATCAAACAGGAAACCTCTTTTGTGCTGCCCTGAGCTCAGGCAGCCAGTACACAGGCATTTTGGAGATTATCCTGTTGATCTAGAGAAGCCTAAACATCGAATGTAATGATGTCTTGTCAAAACAAACGACCACTTTAGCAATCTTTTTAGGAAGGGCAATCATTTCCCGAAACAGGACAACAATTCACTTATTTTTCTCACGAATCCCTCTCTTTTCACTACGAGGGACATTCCTTTTTCACACACAGATCTGTGTTATATTTTCATACAGAGCTTCTGTCCAGTTTTTACTGCCTGCAGGCTGCTTCTAGTTTATGACCAACGGTTCTTTCACATGGTAGTCTTATTGACATTTGAGGCACGCACATGCCATTGCCATTTCTGGAACGTGAGCACGTTGGTGGGTGGTTGCCTTCCAACTTCAACATCTGCTGTAGCTAACTGTGAGCACATACATTTATAAAAGAAGGACAGGGTGAATCCTTCTTTGTGTCAACTTCAAATGGATGTGTGTCTCAGGAGACGTCTCGTCACACCCAGTCTGTTTTCTGAGCCTATGACCAGCAACAGTGCTCAGCTTTCTTCACAACTCCCCCCTTTCTGCTCTGACCTCAGCCAGCTCATCAACAGGGGTCTCTTTTATCTCTCAGGAAAACAGGTGGTTCTGATTGTTAGTCAGTGTGCATACGATGAGGAAGTTTCTGCCTCCATGTGTTTTCTATTTGGAATGTTGCATTTGCTAACTCAGGTTTGGGAGGGACGCAGCAGATATTTTTGGTTACGCCTACACACTGCTCAAAACACCACCACCCACTGCTCAGCTGTTTCAGGTCATTCCACAGTAAGAGCCATGTGCCACTCTGACTTTATCCCATGAGGGACTGTTGTTGCACACATATCCACATGGCTGACTGCTGTAATTTAAAAAGTATATTCAGTGTTTCCCCTATATACAAATAGTGGCGGTGCAGCGCCGCAGCTGAAATATTTTTTTTTTTTTTTTTATTATATTAAATAATAATAAGTGGCGACCCTTTTTCATTTTTGATTGTTTGTTATGTGGATTTAACTGTATGTTCAATAAAGGTGTATTTTTGCTAAATCGTGAGACGTTGCCACATGTACTTGGCAGGGCCGATTTTTGGCATAGGCGACATAGGCGGTCGCCTAGGGTGCCAGATCTGGGGGGCGCTGCGCTGGTAGCTCTGGGAGGGGAATTTATTTATTTTTACCGTTGGCACTCATTCTAATTTTCGGCCTTGATACAACAACAATCATAATCAAGTAAATGTAACACCCTTTTCACCCCGGTTACACTTTTCATTTGCCCTGATGGGCGCTGTAAGTGATGAAAGTGGGGGATAATGGCTTATCAGGCGCCCCCAGCTCACAGCCAAAGTGCGAGTGTGGGAGCGAGAGAGAGACAGAGAGAGAGAGAGAGGGCGCACCGGTACCGGCGCTGTTGTTATTAGAATCTGGTGCTAGCTGCGCTAATGGATATAAGAAGTAGATGTTTCTACAACCAGGGTGGAGGAGAGCTCTCCTGTTAGATTGAGAGGCTCAGTGAGGTAAAGGACTCTGAGTGTTTCGATAGTTAATTTTAGTCTAAGTTATCTCAGTGGGTCTCAAACGTTTTGACCACAAATTATGTAAACACATATTTCCAAGGCACTCCTTTATAATTATTAGGATAAATAAAAACAGGTTTGAAATCATTCCAATGTATACTATAGGGCAGTAAACCAAAAATAGTTTAAAGTTGGAGAGCTACAAAAATATGCATGAATAAATAAATGTTAACTAGGTAAAATAAGATATGAAAGAACAAAAATAAAATAAGTTACATTTATTTGTTATTGGCTATCGTAGGTTATTGGTTATGTTCATATACTTATTTGATTATTAAAATGTAAACCGATCTTTTTCATATGGGTGTTTTAGAGTTGTACCCCCTAGATCAGGTCTCTAGTGTGCTCAAAGTGCACCAGATTGAAGCATTTGACTTTAAAATGTTCAAAAAAATCCTTCCGGGGGGCATAACCCCGGACCCCCCTAGAGGATGTGACGTCCAACCCCCCAATTCAAACATGTTCATACAATACTGAGTATATTTGAAGCCATTTTGACGTATATTACCTATGTCAATACGTTTCTGCTTTTGTTGTGTATCTTTTGTAGAGATTTTTCATTTATTCTTTATATATAAAATCTCGCCTAGGGCAGCAAATTGGCTTGAACCGGCCCTGGTACTAGGCCTCAAGAGCCTTTCTTGTGCTGGCAGACACATAGAAACAAATTGGCGGGGCGCATTAAAAAAATTCCACACGCTCCACGTTCACATTATGCTCGGCCCACGTGCCTTAGCACCGCTGCTATGACTCCATCCTAGGGGAAACACTGATATTACAAAAAGGGTGTGGTTTTGTACAAATAATTACACAACTCTTAGTAAGGCAATCATTTTTAACATGTGACTGTTGCAATTTCCAGTTTATTTTGCACATTTCTGGCTGTTCTTTTGTTTGTAAATGGATATTTCTTGTGTAATACTTTTTAGAATAGTTCTATATTTACTGTGGTTATGTATGCACCGCTGTATACCAAAGCAAATCAGGGTAAAAACCCTTATTTTGATTCTGATAAGCACCAACAAGCCCATAACTGTCAAATTCCTTCCTGCTGTCATATCTAAACTGAGACCAAAATGACAGATATGATAATTGTGTTTCGCCCCTGACATCACTCACTCAGAGGTGCCTCGAGGGAAGAACTCCTGACTTGTAACAAACAAATTCTCAGCAGCAATGGACTCTTTCTTTGCTTGTCTTTCTCTGTTTTACTCTGCCATTTACTGTCTCTTCAGTAAAATGTCAGACTGTATGTGACTCGCCCACAGGGGCCATAGATGCCATTCAACCAGTGCTCCAAACATTTGCTCACAAGCTTTGAGCGGGGAGGGAAACATCTGACAACATGCCCCTCCTAGAGGAGCCACTATCTGCTGTTATCTGGGCGCACACCGACTCCTGCCATACCAATCAGTTATGTCACACATGCAAAACAATGCCAGAAATGCAGATTTAAATAAATGTTGTAAAAAGTCTGCCGGGTAACGTCAACCCACTGAGCTCCTCAGTGATGTGTGGGTTAGCGGATGTTCAAAGCTTTCAAGTGAGGCGATGACTTATCAGCAGAAACACAGGGGAGGCTCAACAACACTGTAGCAGACAGCTCTTAGCCTTATCTTATCTATTAGGATAAAGAGAGCTGACAGCCATGAGTGAAAACAGAGATAATGCCAAGTCATAAAAATGTCAATTGTCAAGGAAGAAAAATCAATTAACACACTTCAGCAAGTGTGAAAAGCTGACAAATCAAGCCTGAATGTAATAAGTCTGTTTTCCAGGTATTAATTGTGATAAAAATGATAAAGTTGTATGTTGTTGGCCCACGTAATACAAAAAAAATGCAGCAATTTAAGGTCTGAAATGTATGTCCAAAAGTGTTTCGTATGGGAGCATGGATCTCAAAGTTAATATTAGCGCAGTGCTTATCCACTCTGAGCATCTTCCATGCTCCCACATAGCTTGGCAGGAGGGTTCTGGCTCGCTAAGTGCAGACCACTTTCTTTGGAATATTCTAAGTGAAATGGCTCAGGTGAAGCCAACAATGGAAAATGTCAATGCATTCCATTAGATCAGATTGTGAAGTCTTACACGAACCTCTTCACTCGGCCGACAGATGACAGGGCTGATATCTGCAGCTCTGTTCAGTTGGGCTGGGTGCAGCCTTCACCTAAAATGGCTGGCCATTTAGATGATGGCTACCAAAGAATATCATGAATTGAAAATAAGAAGCACATCTCTCAGACGCAGTAACAACAACACAAGAGTTTGACCTACAGAATAAGAAGCAAATGGCACACTTCCTCGGAATGCCTTACTTGCTTTGTGAACAAACAAAAGCTGAATTTGGAGCAGAGCTTTTACAAGTACACATTTTTATCACAGTCAGCACAAAGTAGCAATTTATAAAATGGGCTTGTGGGAAGGTTGAGTTATGCCAGATTCCTCCTGTTTCTAAAGACAGTGTCGGCATTGGCTGGCAGCCAGTCGGCCACATGGCTAAGCCCTGTCCAGGCAATACAAAAGAAATTCTTAAATCTTCGCCAGTTCACTGACCCCCCAACCCCCCGAAAATGTCAATTGTGCTGCTACAACACCATGTCACAGATTTACTCAGGGTAACATCATTAAAAGGGCTGACTTTGAAATGTATCGCTTGAAAAATATAAACCTGCACAGAGCTTTGAGGTGCATCATGAGGGACAGTTGGAGGTACAGCAACAGATTTCAAACAAACTGATATACCTAATTAAAGTCAAGAGAATAAGCCAATTGACACACGTGAAAGTTCACAGGAAAATGTGTGCATGTACTGCTCTTTGATCGGAATTCCTGTCCTCTCACACCTTGCTACCTCCAATTGAAAACGAGAGAGAAAATCCATGCACACAAGCCCAGTTATGCATGCACACAGGAAAAGAGTACGGAGTTCTCAAATGCATTTAGTAACATTTGTAAGGGTAAAATGTATCTCAAAAACATTGGTTACTATCATCTTACATTTTAAATATCGTATAGGCCAGTCCAACCACATCTCATACCCCAGTTATGATCTTTAGTATTTTTAAAGTCATTTCCCACATTTAAGCAGTACTTCAGACAAAAAGTGTTATAGATAAAATATGTAGGCCTATAGCTTTACTGTAATAGCCAGGCTCGAAGCAAAGAGCAAAAAGGAGTAACAATCTTGATTTGTCAAACAAAAAATCGCTACATAACAACAAGTGGCGTTTTGCTTTTCTACAACACATGTGTGATTTAAATCGGAGAAGTTCATATGTGTTCCTTTGTTAGTTTCATACACAATATGTCGCCTAAATAGTTGTATCACTTTGCTATTCATACATTTAACAACCAAAGCACCTATAGGCTTGGCTAACTTGATATTTTCGGCTCACGTGTTCAAAAAATGAACTGCTACAATCTTACAGGTGTTTATCGCTTCCACCTTCAGGACTGGTGGCAGAGGTTAAGGGGTCTTTAATGCTGGGATACCTAAACGAATTGATTAGTCCGCAGGCTGTTGGTGCCCAGCAGCTCAGCTCAGTGCGGTTTGAACGGGTCCACAGCGGCGGGAGGAGGGGGCAGAGGACCCTCGCTGCACGGCTGGCTGACTCCTCCCGCGGACAGCCCGCTTTATTCCGCCGCAGGAAAAACCGTTATCTCGCATCACTACTTTCTACATCTCTGCCATCACCGCGGCTCCAAACCCCACGTTAAATAGTTAACAACACGGACTACCAAGCTGCCGTATTTAATTGACAAAGTCAAACTTCAGAGGTTAAAACTTTTGAGGACGACGTGGTGTCTCTAAACATGCCGCTAATTGAAGCTAAACAGTTGTCTCAGTTAGTCATGCTAAGCTAATGTGTGGCAACATCCAGACACTTTACATGAGCCTCGCTACTCCCATTAAAACATGAGTGAGAGAAAGCCTCTGATTTAAGCAACAATAGCCGCTTACAAATATAACTCGTCCTGTAAAAGTGAAGCCATGTTCACAGCAATGTATTAAAAGGGTGACTCTTTCGAATGTTCGTTAATACTATTTGTAACTATATTTACTTAACGTCGAACAAACAGGTCCTGCTGTCAGTTTGAGTTTAACGTTAGTTGCGTCCAGATAGGGTTACTTCTCAGGCTATTTTCTGCCTGTCGTTGGTGGAAAATATCGAGCAAACAGAGCCAGAAGTAAACAACATTTGCCGGACATGTTCCTGGAAGAGTAAATGGTTTAATAAGTTATATAGTTAACGTGCTTTTTGTACTTACAGTGAGTTGAGAGGAGAGTCAGGAGACAAGCCAGACGTGTTTTCGCCATCTTGGAGTCGATGCAATGCTCGCTTTGACTGGCCGTACATGCGCAAAGTAACCGAAAGAGCTTTGGTGTGGATGGAGAGAGGGAGGGTGGGAGGGAGAGAGACATAGGCAGCGAGTGGGGGGAGGGGGCATTACGATAGGTTTCCATAGCTACCGAAAGCATCACTCACACAGACACACATTTATAGTTGACAAGATGAAGGAGCCTTTTACTACCGTGGCAATATGGAGACGGCTGAGAGCTCAGATAGGAAAACACCAGCTTCTGTGTTCTGGAAGGTGGAAGAAGAGGTGGGAGTACTCAGATATTGTACTTAAGTAAAATACCAGGAAATAGGAATACTCAGACTGACACAAGTAAAAGTCCTGCAATCAAAATGTAGAAAAGTATTCACATCAAAATATAGTTTAAAGTATGCAGATTGGCCCACTGCAGAGTATATGTTTTGATTATAATTATTGATGCAACAAAGTGTTATCAAAGCTGGTAAAAGTGCAGCTAACTTTAATGACCTTGTATACTGCAGGACAGGGCAGCTTGTAAATGTAAGGGTTTATTATATATCACAGCATTAATCTAAATTTGTAAAGTCACTAAAGGTATTAAATATATGTAGTGGAACAAAGGTACACAAAGAAGAAGAAGAAGAAGAAGAAGAAGAAGAAGAAGAAGAAGAAGAAGAAGAAGAAGAAGAAGAAGAAGAAGAAGAAGAAGAAGAAGAAGAAGACACTTTATTGATCCCACAAGGCGAAATTCAGTTTCCCCTCTGTTAGGATGTTCAGTATGCAAACAGGACATACATACAGTAAAGGCTGAAAAACTCGCATTGCTAAATGTTAAATGGGAAGGTGTCAATAACATAACGTCCACACGGTTCCGTCACGTGCTTCAACGGAGACGCTTCCCATTCACTTTGAATGGGGTCACGTCAAGCTTTGCCTCCGTTGCTCGTGCTGAAAGTTGAGAAAAGTTCAACTTTTCAGGCGTAGACGGAAGCTCCAGCTAATCAAATCATATGCCAGTACAAGCGCTAGCCAATCAAACCGTGTACTTGTGTGCCCGGGGTAGGAGATTAATGTGATTGGTTGTTGTTCGCGCGCCAGACACACCCACCGGCAAGCTTCAACGCGACGGAATCGTGTGGACGCACCGTAAAGGGGCTGCATGTTAGGGGTCCAATGCCTCTGCATGGCCCAGGATGTGCCTCTCCTGCTACCAGTCCACACCAACCCATCTTGTTGTATGGTCCACACTGGCATTCGAACCAATAGGCGCTTTCACATCGGAGTACTTTTCCCCATACTTTTCCCGTTTAGTTCCGATAGTTCCTGGGATTTTGCGTTCACACCAAAAAGAGAACTTAGTTCATGACAACTTTTACCCCCTTTTTAGTGCCTGCTAGAGAGGTGGTACTTTCCTGTGGAGAATAAAGTTCCAATTTATGATTGGCTGGGCGAATTGCAAACCACGCCCGTAAAACTTGGAAACGATTTTTGAAGCCGCCATTGTATTTGCTGACATTAGCATTATTAGCATTAGCCCCGCGCACCAACGGAGAGAGAATAACTTATGGCAACACAAAATAAAACATGGGAGCGGTGGAGTGATGAGGAGGTGTCGGCGTTCTGGCGATTTACTCGGAAGGCTTCTACTGAAGCCAGTCCCCAACTCCGGGGACTTCCGGCCAGGGACTTCGGGTGGCAGTATACGCGGTGAAGTTGTTTGCGGCCTGCCAGTAAACCCAAAGCAGAAGAAGAAGAAGTGACGTCAGCGGCTTCATTTGCGTAATCTTCCCTCAGGGAACTTATTCCGGTGTGAACGCGATCGGCTCTTAGTTCCATGGGGGTACTAAGTGCCGGGAACTAAGTGCTGGGAACTAAGTACGGCAAAGTACTTGGTGTGAAAGCGGCTAATGACTATCTAGTTCCCAAGCAAAGTCCCTACACACTGAGCTACTGCGACCCATTAAAGCTATTAGTTAGGCTTCAATAGTGTCACTATCAATCCATCGTTGAACAGTGCGTGACCACTGGTTTATGTCTTTTCATGAAAATAAAAACATGAGTCCATAACTATAACTCGTGCCACACATATTGGGCTATTTGAGCTTCCATAGCATGTATGTAAAGTAAAAAAAGTTGAGCTGGCAGCCTGCCGTATGCAATTGCATACGGCAGGCTTTCAATAAATTATATTCACATGCCATTTTTCACTGATTGTAATTCATAGCCGTCAGGCACTGAAGGCATATGTTGAAACCAGTGACAGGCTCTCCAGCCGTATCAGCCTGGAGCTCTCTTACCCTATTCACATGAATCCTGTAAATGCCTGTTTATATCATTCTCTATGAGAAAATGGTCTGCCCGGTCAAAGTGTGCACCCTGGTTGAATGACGAGATGAGAAGTTTAATGGTCCAACGAGATGATGCTAAAAAAACTGCAGACAGAACAGGTTCTCTATGTGACAAACAACATTACTGTAAACTGAAACGCAGTAACCAAATTGAATATAAGTAGAAAGAGGGAATACTACATGCAGGAAATCAGTGATTCTACGAATGATGGAAAGAAAGTATGGAAAATATTGAATAACATAATGGGGAGGAACTCAAACATGCATCCTTCCTTTATAGAAACCAAAGGTAAATTCATTACCAAGCCAGCAGATATTGCAAATCATTTTCATGATTATTTTACAAATAAAGTAGATAAGCTGAGGAATGCCATGGGTGCAGTCAAGGACACAGTGTCACATCACATCATTAAAGATCGTATCATGAGGGAAAAGCAGTGCATGTTTGAATTCCACGTTACAGAAGAATATGTTGAAAATATGCTTTTACATCTGTCCGATGATAAATCTCCTGGGATTGACAACTTGGATGGTAAACTGCTCAAAATGACGGCCAAATACATATCCAAGCCATTGAGTCACATTTTTAATAAAAGCTTAGAGCAAGGCGTGTGCCCCGAGATCTGGAAGGAAGCCAAGGTCATCCCATTACCCAAGGATAAAAGAAAAACATTTGCTGGTTCCAATAGTCGACCTGTAAGTCTCCTCCCAGTGTTAAGTAAATTAATAGAAAAAATAGTATACACCCAAATTCAATACTACTTCAAGTAACAATCTGACAACGAACTACCAACACGCCTATAGAGATGGTCACTCTACAAGTACAGCACTTGCACAAATGACCGACGACTGGTTCAAGAGCATGGATGATAGGAGGCTTGTAGGAGCTGTGATGTTAGACTTTAGCGCAGCTTTCGATGTAATCGATCATAGTCTGCTGCTGAACAAACTCAAATGCTATGGCTTTGGTTCTGTTGCTATGTGTTGGATGGAGAGCTACCTGACTAGGAGAAGGCAGCGAGTGTTTTTCAATGGGAGCTTTTCTGAAAGTAAGGTGTTGCAGTGTGCGGTCCCACAGGGAAGTTCGCTTGGGCCTTTGTTGTATTCTATATTCACAAATGACCTACCTTACGTATTAAATAAGTCCAGTGTAATAATGTATGCTGATGATTCCACAATGTACAGTACAGCATCAACATGCAGTGAGTTAAACAATCTACTTAAAATAGAGATTAAAGCCATGGCAGACTGGGTCAACAATAACAAACTGGTACTCAACATTGCAAAAACAAAAGCAATGGTGTTCGGATCCAGACATATGTTAAGCAGCAATCCTCAATGAAGCCTGACACTGGCTGGTCAGCCAGTGGAACAGGTAAACGAGACTAAATTGCTTGGCATTGTTCTTGATTCTGGTTTACGGTGGACAAAGCAAATAGACAGTATCGTAACTAAAATGGGAAGGAGCATAGCTGTGGCGAGAAAATGTACAAAGTATGTAACACCAACCACTTTGAAACAAATCATTCAGTCTCTGGTTTTGTCACATCTTGAGTACTGTCCGGTCATATGGTCATCAGCAGCAAAAACACATTTACAGAAATTACAAATAGCTCAAAACAAGGCTGCCAGACTAGCTCTCCACTGTTCGAAGCGCACTCATATTGGAGTTATGAATAGAAACCTATCATGGCTTCCGGTTGAGAAACGTCTGCAATCTCGTGTTATCACTTTTCTAAAAAAATCCAATTTAGCAAAAAAACCACTGTATTTTATGATCAAATAGTTTACACAAGAGACGAGCATGACCATAAGACTAGACCAGCTACATCAGGCCATCTACTGGCACCTAAACCCAGGACACATCTCCTGAACTCTTCTGTGTCTTATAGAGCTATAAAGGAATGGAACTCATTGCCAAACTACCTTGTTGAAATAGAGTCCAGAGCCTCTTTCAAGAAGAGATTGAAGGGCCATCTACTGATGACCATGTACCCTTGTGAGCTGTGAACCCTAATTGAATTTGATCGCATGTTGTTGATGATATTGGTGATGTTGTTAATGTTGTTAATGATGTCAGGACTTATGTCCTAAATGTTGCTGTATTATTGTTGTATTATTGTTGTATTGTTTTAAGTGTCGGACCCCAGGAAGAGTAGCCTTTGTTGAGCACAAAAGCTAATGGGGATCCTTAATAAACATAGACATAAACATGTCATAGTGGATATGGTCTGCTCTCCTGTTCATGTGACATGCATTGCTTTGATCAAGAAATATTCCTCTGTTTTAACCTCTTCAAACTGTTTTAAAGTTATAAATGTATGTAGTGCAGAAAGGTATACGTGATACGTACGTGATTGCAATATGAATACTTTATTAATGTGATAATTATGTCTAAAAATAGAACTATGTCTAATTATGCTAGCATGTGTTTTGCATCTATTACGTAAAACACTCAATTCAAGCGAGATTCTAATATGAATCAGGTGCAGTTATTTTAATCGCACTGTTGCCCTGAGGCTGTGCTCTCTAGGTTTCCATTACAAGTCCTTCTGTGGCAGTCTTTTATGTGTCACAATGTTACGTGTTTATTTGGTGAGCTGTTTTTAATACCATCAGAAATTACAGAATTTTTTTTTAAATATATTTTAAATGATGCCACCTTGATTTTCAATGCGAAGACAAAATGTTATGTTATTATGAAATTACCCCTTCAACAATATTAATGCAAAGAAACAATATGATATAAATCTGAACATATAATTACTTGATGAATTTAACAAGTGGATGTTTATTGCGAGGTGTAGGCCTACATTTCTTATGAACAAAATTACACAAAACGGTAACATTTTCTTTGACAAGCTAAACAATTACTTATGTGTCATGGACTATTGTAAGCAGATCCTCAGGTGTTTGTAAAAACACAGATTAATTCAAGACTAATATAAGACAGGTCAGAAAACAAGCTTGGATAAAATGGGTTACAGATGTTTTCATTTATTTATATCTAAGCTTGATTCTATTCCTTGCAACAACATTTAGAAAAAAACTCAATCAACCTAACAAATAATTATTATCTCTTGTTCACACAACATCTTGCAGTTGTTATATTAACAACCCCAACCTATAGCAACATTGTTTTCGCAAACCATTTATTGAATGTTAACACAAGTTGAATTCAAAATCCACCTACAGTTTGGAAACATGGTTAGCTGATCTGATTTCTTACCATAACTATGTTTTCTTTAAGGACCCTAGCAATGACTTTTTATGCTAGGACATATTAATACCCTAAAAAAACATGTATTTATATGATATAAGCAATGTAAAAGAGTAATGCGCAAGGAGAAAGTGGAGTTTAACTTTAGTTACATGTGTTTTCCATATTGGATTTAGCAAAGACCTGTTCTGATCTTTATTTAAGAATTGTTTAAAATACAAATTCTTCCTCAGTGTGACATTGTCCCAACTGTCATTGTTCCTAATACACATGTTCAGTTGTTCCCTGGAACACTTTACTCTGTTGGGCTGGTTATCTTTACTTTGAGTGCTCTTGTCGGGAACACTTGGTGGTGAATAACTGTACATGATCATGGAAGTGTTTTTCTCTCTTGGTCTAACACAGAATAACACCAAAGGGCTTTCATGTACTGTGCTCCCACTGCCCAAGGGGGATGATGTAAAACTGAAACTGTCAGTTTAGAATTATAATGAAGGATTTAAAGCCATATTTCTTTTGGATAAAATCTATTTCAGCTTGTTGCATTACTGCTCACATCTTTTAGCTTGACTTACAATTAATATCACTTTAATTGTGTTCTTGCTTGTGAATACTTCCTGGTTGTTGAATAAACACTAGCAAAGTTACATTCTTTATTAAGTGACACACAAACTTAAATATACACTGAATGTATTTCATCATGTTTTCTTTTTGAAAAGCCTTTTTTCTATTTGTACTTCACCCATTAAGCCGTTGGTGGTGGGAGTGACTGTGCAGAGACATCATTCATGGATCAAGCAGCCAGATGGTAGTATCTAATATCATCCCATTGGACCTGAAATTCCAGCCTCAGTCTTTTATTACTGTCATTCCAAGTTAAGCCTGCGCTGTGGCCCAAGCAGTACCTTCGATATGACCAAATTAAAATTAATTCAGTATACTATGAATGCAGTATTTCCACAGTTGCATTGTACAGCTCATCAGACTTTATTCTTTTATATAAAAAAAGATCTTACTGCAAAAAATGATCAGCTTGAGCTTGCTAATCAGGATTACTGCGATCACCTCTGTTGGATGGAGGAATTAGATAAGTATGGAGGTAAATGAATAAAACATACATTTATAAATTGACAATGAAAATAAGGTGATCATATCCTGTACTGTAGGTAACACCCTTGAACAATTTTCCCACTCTTTAGGATATTTCGAAAACTAATACTATCCAGAGCTTTACATTTTCCTTATTCACACACTCTTCAATACAGCTTCATTGGATTGTGTGCTACATCCTGCAGCAGTGTGACATGTCATATGTGCCTGACATACACTCCAACCTGGAAGATAACATATTAAAGTACAGACACACACTCTCCTGAATACTCTCTTCACTGAGAGAGAACAATCAAATCTTCCATTCAAATTAGAATAACTTGGTAAAAACCGTAGTTATAAAAACATGTATAGACTATTCGGTACCACTTTACAATAAGACTACCTGTTCTGACACCATAGTGTATTGGCACCCCCTAGTGGCAAACGTCGGTACTGTAGCTTTAGGGCACCAAGTAGCGCGACTCTCCTTCTTGTGTTTTAGTTTACACAGCAAAGCTATGCAGAGCACATCGTAGCTCAGTTCTATGCCACAGATCATTTTTGTTTTAATCCTTGGAGTAGATCTGTGTGCCAAGTTATGTGTTTCAAAAATGTGGTTTAATTGATTATGTGGTTTCAATGTTTAAGATAAGCTAAGCTAACTAGCTGCTAAACTAACTAGCTGCTAAGCTAACTAGCTGCTAAGCTAACTAGCTGCTAAGCTAACTAGCTGCTAAGTTAACGGACATAGCTCATTCTTAGCAGAGGCTGTTGATTATACTGCACTCTATTATGTTGCACATGTATTTTCAATTGTGTAACTTGTGTTGTATTTTTCTGTTTATTCTTGCAGTTTTACAATTTCAAGCCTCAGTAAATGGTCCACTCAACAACTGTCTTCTGAGTCTTTTTTCGCTATCTGTTAAGCTATGCAGTGCGATGCATACGCAAGGGCAGAATAGTAAAAAGACACTCCTCAGCTGGAAAGGCAGTGAAATAATTCTGTGATCAGCACGCTACTACTTCAACCTAAAGACTCATTCATTAGACAGCAGTAAGATGAATGACCAGGAAGAAGAACTCCGGTCTGTGGAGACCAGGTCCCGGGCCTCAAGTCACAGGTCATCAACAAGGTCAAGCAAGTCATCTGCCAGTGCTGCAGCGACAAGGGCAAGAGCTAAAGCCGAAGCAGCAAAAATAAAGTTATCCTTCGCAGAAAGGGAGGCAGCCATGATGAGGCAGAAAGCAGAGGTGGAGGCAAACCTTTATGTTTTGAACCTGGAAAGTAAAGCTGTGGCCACATCTAAAGAGGCAGCCATATTTGAAGCAGCTGCAGCAGATTTGGAAGAAGGACATCTTGGTGAGTTACAGGATGTAGCTCAGGAGGATCCAGCAAGACGCACAGCAGAATACATTGATAAACATTCATTTTTACAAAACACTCACAAACAGTTTCAAGACGTGGAAACACATAAACTCACTTCTCACAACAACGGACAGCAGGGCATACACAAGGGTGCAGATGAGCACAAACCCACTGAGGACCTACACTATGCATCTCTTCCTGTCTCTCCAGCATTCGTTCCAAATAACTACTCAGCTCCAACTCCTCATACTCCTGATCTTGCTCAGTATCTCGTGAGAAAAGAGATAGTGAGTTCTGGGCTCCTTGCCTTTGATGATCGTCCAGAAAATTACTGGGCATGGAAATCATCATTCCAAGAAGTTACAAGGGAGCTGTATCTATCTGACCACGAAGAGCTCAACCGCCTTGTCAAATGGCTTGGACCGGAGTCAGCAGCACATGCAAAGCGGATAAGGTCAGTGCACGTTCATAACCCCACAGCAGGTGTCAATATGATATGGCGGCGCTTAGAGGAATGTTATGGATGCCCAGAGGTGATCGAAAATGCCCTTCTAAAACGAATAGAGACATTTCCAACCATCTCAAACAAAGACATCCACCAGCTCAAAGAGTTAGGTGACTTGCTACTGGAGATAGATGCCGCTAAATCTGGTGGATTCCTGCCTGGCCTAGCATATTTGGACACTGCAAGAGTTGTTAATCCAATAGTGGAAAAGCTTCCTTACAGCCTACGAGAGCGCTGGGTAACGCAAAGCTCCAGGTATAAGGAAGATTATCTTGTGCCTTTCCCACCTTTCAGCTTCTTTGTGAAATGTGTATGTGCCCAGGCAAAGATCAGAAATGATCCAAGTTTTGCATTCAGTCTCTCCTCTTCCCAAAGTGACATTAGAGTGGATAGAACACCTAAATACACTCAGAGAACAGCTGTTTCAGTTAGGAAAACTGAAGTGACTTCTTCTGCCCCACAGTCTAGCTCAGCTATCAAGACAGAGGAACCAGACAAACAATGCCCAGTGCATAACAAGCCCCATCCACTGTCAAAATTCCGTTGGTTTCGAGAAAGACACCTTGATGAGAGAATAACCTATTTAATGGAGAAATCCATCTGTTTTAGATGTTGTGAATCCACAAAGCATATTGCCAAAGATTGCGAGGCAACACTTAAATGCAAGGAGTGCGAAAGTGACAAACACACCTCAGCCATGCATCCTGGTCCAGTTCCTTGGTCGTTTGGTATGTTCAGACCTGAGAATGAGCAAAGCGGCGAGTCTGGAGGACAAAGGCCACCTGAAGTAACTTCCATGTGTACAGAAATCTGCTGTGGTGCTCCCAAGCCCAGATCGTGCTCGAAAATCTGCTTGGTAAATGTATACCAGGCTGATTATCCCAACAAGTCACATGTATGTGTATGCAGTGCTGGATGATCAAAGTAATCGGTCGTTAGCAAAATCACAATTCTTCACAATCACAATCTGTTTGGTTTGAATGGCAACGCATCTCCCTATACTCTAACAACATGCTCAGGCAAAGTAGAGACAGCAGGAAGAAAAGCATGCAACATTATAGTGGACTCACTTGATGGGAAAACTAAAGCAGCACTCCCTCCTCTGTTGGAATGTAACAACTTGCATGACGACAGGTCAGAGATTCCCACTCCGGAGATCACACAGTATTTTCCGCACCTCAGACATGTGACTGACAAGATTCCTCCCCTCGACACCAATGCTCCTATTCTCTTTCTGCTCGGAAGCGTCATTCTGCGCCAAGGTGCATGAACAGTATAACGGGCCTCACGACTCACCCTACGCCCAGCGCCTTGACCTTGGCTGGGTCATAGTTGGAGAAATATGCCTGGATGGGACTCACAATTCAAACAGTGTCAACGTCTACAAGACCCATGTCCTTCAAAATGGACGCCCATCCTTTCTTAAGCCGTGCACGAACAGCATTCAGGTGAAGGAGAGGTTAAATGGTCCAGCCAAGCATCATCTTCCAGCCCCTTCTCACAGCCTGGAAAATAGGGATGTCCCGATCACCTTTTTTTGCTCCCGATCCGATTCCGATCATTTGATTTTGACAATTTGCCGATACCGATTTTTCCCGATCCGATCTTTATGCAATGCATTAAGAAAAAAAAAAGGTAACAGATAACGGCTGGTCATCCAATGCGATGAATTCAGCTATCTAGTTATTTGTTTGGCCTTTTCACTGTTCTGGGGCAGTTTCTCTTTCCTTTTAAAAGTCTCTGAAAGTGTCGGTTGTTTCAGTGCCGTTACCTGAGTGGCCGCTGTGTACTCGCCGTGTTGTTGTTGGTGTTTGTTTCTCAGGTAGCGTATTAGATTGGTCGTGTTGAACGTAGCTCTGTTCTTTCCACCACGCGGAACCTCCGCCTTGCAAACATTGCATCTGGCTGTTACACTGCCTTCGCTTTCAATTTTATAATACTTCCAAACTCCTGACATTTTCTCTGTCCCGACTCCCGAGTCACCAGCTGAACGTAGCCTCTCGTTAGCTTACTGCTACTATTAGACACTGCGCCCACTCTGTTGCCAGATTTCAGAGAAATAAGCAACCAGGTCTATGAAAACAAGCCCAAAGAAAGCAACACATACATGATGTTGTGTAATTTGAAACCAAAACTAAGTCCTCAGGATGACTTTAAGTCGTGAACATGGTCATTTTTGTTTTGTCACATTAAATAAAAAAAAAAATATTTTATAAATTTTTTTCTTTTTTAAATCCCGATCCCCGATTTTTTTCTCCCGATCTCCGATCTTTTGAAAATCACGTGATCGGCTCCGATCCCCGATCACGTGATCGGATCGGGACATCTCTACTGGAAAACGTCCTTAATGGAAGTTTAGATTGTATAGGAGAAAGTGTGTTTCGAAAAACACCTGATGACGACAAACCAGCCCTGTCTGTGGATGACAAAGTCTTTCTCCGAACCATGGAAAACGAGGTGTATATGGATGATGAAAACCACTGGGTGGCACCACTGCCCTTTCGCTTCACCCGCAAGCCCCTTCCTAATTACAGAGAACATGCATTGCAGCGTCTCTCCTCTCTCCAGCGCTCATTCAGAAGGAGACCAGACATGAAAGGGCATGTCTTTGACTTCATGCAGAAGGTCATTGACAACCACCAAGCCGAGCCAGCTCCACAACTGCAGCATGGACAAGAGTGCTGGTATTTGCCTACATTCTGTATTTACCACCCGCAAAAACCAGGGAAAATAAGAGTGGTTTTTGATTCCAGCTCTCAGTACAAAGGAGTGTCATTGAACGACGTTCTCCTCAGTGGACCCAACCTCAACAACACTCTAATTGGGGTCCTACTGAGATTCAGAAGGGAGCAAATAGCCATCACAGCTGACGTAGAACAGATGTTCTATTGTTTCAAGGTCAGACAGGACCATCGTAACTTCCTGCGGTTTGTGTGGCACGGAGACAACGACCCAGATAACGAGATTGTTGACTACTGGATGACAGTGCACGTGTTTGGGAACAGTCCATCACCAGCAGTAGCAACATACAGGCTGAGAAAGGCTGCAGAGCAAGGGGAAACTGAACATGGCACAGACTCAAAGGAGTTTGTATTCAGGAACTTTTATGTCGATGATGGATTAATTTCAGTGTCAAAAGAAGATGAAGCTATTGATCTGCTACAGCGAACCAAGAGCCTACTGGCTGAGTCCAATTTGAGGCTTCGCAAAATAGCTTCAAACAGTGCCAGGGTCATGGAGGCCTTTCCTCTTGAAGAACGAACAAGCGACTTTAAAGATCTGGATTTGGGACTCTTTGCCTCTCCAACGGAGTCTGGGCATAAGCTGGGAACTCAATAATGACAGTTTTACCTTTAAAGTTTCACAGGACATTAAACCGTTCACTCGTCGAGGCATACTGTCCACTGTGAATAGTCTCTTTGACCCCCTGGGATTTGCATCTCCCATCACTGTGCAAGGCACAAACTTTATTGGAGCATGCAGAGAGCTTCAGATAAACACGGACAATCCTGAGATCAAGGACTATCTGCAAGACCATAGTTGTACATGGATATTTAATGCACCTCATTCCTCACATATGGGTGGAGCTTGGGTGAGGATGATTGGTGTGGCTCGACGGGTCCTTGATGCACTGCTGTTGAAGAATAAGGATAAACTGACCCATGAAGTCCTGGCCACTTTGATGGCTGGAGTTTTGGCCATCATGAACGCCAGGCCTCTGGTTCCCATCTCTTATGATACAGACCTTCCTGAGATACTCTCACCTGCTATTCTTCTAACCCAGAAGGCGAGTGTGACACCCACACCCCCGGGGAACTTTGAACTGGATCACCTATGTAAGGCACAGTGGTGCCAGGTCCAGAGCTTGGCGAACTCCTTCTGAAAACGGTGGAAGCAGGAGTATCTGGCAACTCTTCAGCGAGGAGGAAGTGGACCGAGGAGCAGCCTAATCTCCAGGTCAGTGACGTTGTTTTGTTAAAGGACGTTCAAGCACAACGTAATGACTGGCCTCTTGGTCTGATAGTAAAGGCCATTCCAAGTTCGGACTGCAAGGTGCGAAAGGTCATGGTGAAGATCTTAGGTCAAGGGACAGCTAAAGAGTACCTTAGGCCCATCAGCGATGTGGTGTTACTGATACCAAGGTTAAAGAGATGTAAATAGTGGTAAACAGGTTTACCAAGCGGGGAGTGTTCTGACACCATAGTGTATTGGCACCCCCTAGTGGCAAAAGTCGGTACTGTAGCTTTAAGGCACCAAGTAGCGCGACTCTCCTTCTTGTGTTTTAGTTTACACATCAAAGCCATGCAGAACACATCGTAGCTCAGTTCTATGCCACAGATCATTTTGTTTTAATCCTTGGAGTAGATCTGTCTGTAAGTATACAAACGTACCTGTGTGCCAAGTTATGTGTTTCAAAAATGTGGTTTAATTGATTATGTGGTTTCAATGTTTAAGATAAGCTAAGATAACTAGCTGCTAAGCTAACTAGCTGCTAAGCTAACGGACATAGCACATTCTTAGCATAGGCTGTTGATTATACTGCACTCTATTTGCATTATGTTGCACATGTATTATTTCAATTGTGTAACTTGTGTTGTATTTTTCTGTTTATTCTTGCAGTTTTACAATTTCAAGCCTCAGTAAATGGTCCACTCAACAACTGTCTTCTGAGTCTTTGTTCGCTATCTGTTAAGCTATTCAGTGCGATGCATACGCAAGGGCAGAATAGTAAAAAGACACTACTCAGCTGGAAAGGCAGCGAAATAATTCTGTGATCAGCACGCTACTACTTCAACCTAAAGACTCATTCATTAGACAGCAGTAAGATGAATGACCAGGAAGAAGAACTCCGGTCTGTGGAGACCAGGTCCCGGGCCTCAAGTCACAGGTCATCAACAAGGTCAAGCAAGTCATCTGCCAGTGCTGCAGCGACAAGGGCAAGAGCTAAAGCCGAAGCAGCAAAAATAAAGTTATCCTTCGCAGGAAGGGAGGCAGCCATGATGAGGCAGAAAGCAGAGGTGGAGGCAAACCTTTTATGTTTTGAAGCTGGAAAGTAAAGCTGTGGCCGCATCTAAAGAGGCAGCCATATTTGAAGCAGCTGCAGCAGATTTGGAAGAAGGACATCTTGGTGAGTTACAGGATGTAGCTCAGGAGGATCCAGAAAGACGCACAACAGAATACATTGATAAACATTAATTTTTACAAAACACTCACAAACAGTTTCAAGACGTGGAAACACAGAAACTCACTTCTCACAACAACGGACAGCAGGGCATACACAAGGGTGCAGATGAGCACAAACCCACTGAGGACCTACACTATGCATCTCTTCCTGTCTCTCCAGCATTCGTTCCAAATAACTACTCAGCTCCAACTCCTCATACTCCTGATCTTGCTCAGTATCTCGTGAGAAAAGAGATGGTGAGTTCTGGGCTCCTTGCCTCAGTAAATGGTCCACTCAACAACTGTCTTCTGAGTCTTTGTTCGCTATCTGTTAAGCTATGCAGTGCGATGCATACGCAAGGGCAGAATACTACCCTTATAAAGGATTCATAAAGGGTTTATAATTAGGTTATTAATTAGGTTGTAAACACTTTATTAATCATTAAGAAACATTTATAAACCAGTTCTAACGTAGTTTTCATACATCTACACAGGCTCACTATTTGGCAAGATGACTAAGCCTTATATTGGCTACCTAGCTTACTTCGTCTTCATCATCAGCCAACATCCTTGGTATCTTTTGTTCACTGAGTTGATTCTCCCCCCTTCCATCTTGATGTTTCTTGGCATCTCTTCACGACCATTTATTTATGAGTTACTAACATTTATAACTGCCAAAAGGGAGCCTTGTGAAGTGTTAAACAAATCACCATTTATAATGAGTTACTACCATTTATAATTTGTTGAATTTATATTAAGCCTTAAAGTTATGCATAAATTAGGGCGTGGTCACATTGAGTGACAGGTCTGTCCAGTGACTGCTGCTGTTAGCTTTCTGCTCTGCTAGCAGCTCCGTGATGCTACAGGGACTCTGCCTGTTCAGCTCATCCGGGGAACATAACTTGAACTCGGCCGTGTGTGTTGTGCTGGTGCCTTGTGGACTATTCTTCATTAGATTGGACTATTGTGACTCGCTCCGCGTTTAAAACAGACGGTGCATGAATGCGGTTTTGCGGTAAGTGAAATTTGAGTGCTTTATTTGTGATGCTTGTGTTTTTAGTCAGCTAACATTAATGAATGTTAAGGCTTGGTTTAGCTTGTAGCGAGTGGTAGCTACATCTGTGCTAACGATGCTAATCGTAGCCTCCAAGTCAAAACGTAATAGAGAAGTGTTAAGCATTAAGTGGGACAATACTGTAGAACAAACGGCTTCAGTTTGAGGTTGGTAAAATAAGGTCATCCTTCTAAGTTAGAGAGATATTTTATTAGGTAGGTAACTTTATGCATTGATAAGGTTCATTTCAATTGGCTATGATAGATTATGTAGACAAGCTAACGTCAACGTAGTGTTGAAGAGCGGCCTGGTGTATGTGAAATTAACCTCACTATAAGATGTGTGTATATTACAAATATTAATGTCATATTTCAAGATGATTACTTAGATACATATTACAATATGGTTGGTTGAGCTGGAGTTCATTATTGAGCTTACACGTTAACGTCACAGTCATATCTGAAAAACGAACCCAAACCTTGTTCTTTTTATTAATTGTATTACCAAATTGGTACATAGCATAACATGCTAGCGCACGCACTAGGCGGAGGAGGTGCAATTTAGCCTCCCTGGTCCCAATATGGGGTGGAAGATTAAAGCCACCTAACTGAATAGCAAAGGAGGGGTTCGGTCTGAGTGTCGCCCCGCTACGGTCACCCTGGATCAAAAGACAACTCGGGTGCACCGACAGAGTGGTCAACTCAGACACTCTCTTGGCCGAAGTCAAGGCAAGTAGCAACGCTGTCTTCCATAAAAGTGCTTTCAGGGAGGAGAGCTCCAGAGGCTCAAATGGTTCTGTGACCAGAGCCTCGAGCACCAACGGCAGGTCCCATTGCGGGGAGGAGGCGTGCAACACTGGCCGCTGCCTCCTGCCACATAAGTGGCTGACTGAAGGCTGACCTGCCTCCAAATCCCTCATGGCAGGACGAAATGGCTGCTGCATACACCTTAATTGTGGAATGAGCCAGCCCACTGTCCACCAGTATCTGTAAGTAGGCAAGAATAGAGCCCAACGTACATGACAGAGGCTCTAGGCTCCTTCCTTCACACCATCGCCTGAATCCCGCCCACTTTAGCCTGTAACCAGTGGCGTTTTTATATGTACAAAAGTGGTGGGGCACAAAAAACTTAGATGTCTATATATAAGCTTCTGCAGTGACATGCAGTGAGGTTCATGGCTGCTGAGGCACTGGTACTGACTCTTCAGGTTTACAAATATTATATTTTGACCTAAATCAAAATATAATATTATTTTCAAAAGCTTTTTTAGTCTGATGCTTCGATTAATTTTAAACAGACAGTTCAACAAAAGGATACCCAAAAAATGTAATTTTATCATTTAAATATTTAATTGTAGTAAGATCCCATTTTCAATAAAATTGCGGTCTTACCTTGACGATGAAAAGCCTCGGTGTCATTCTGGACGGCTCCCTCTCATTCGCACCACACACCGCACCGCCTTCTTTCATCTTCGGAACATCTCCAGACTCCGCTCATCTCTGTCCCAACCCAGCACTGAAATCCTGGTCCACTCATTCGTCACATCCCGAATTGATTACTGCAATGTACTTCTGACTGGCCTTCCCATCAAGCTCCTCAATAGACTGCAAATAATCCAGAACTCTGCTGCCCGGATCATCACCCGCACCAACTCATCCGACCACATCACCCCCATTCTCACTCAGCTACACTGGCTTCCTGTACGCTACCGTATTGACTACAAAAATATTCTACTCATATACAAAGCTGTCCATAACTTTGCCCCCATCTACATCTCTGACCTCCTTCAGGAGTACACCCCCTCCCACACCCTCCGCTCTTCGTCCGTAGGACTTCTGACCGTCCCAAGCTATCGCCTCAAAACCATGGGTGCTCGAGCTTTCAGCTGCTTGGCTCCCAGACTCTGGAACACCCTGCCACCACACATCCAACAGTCTGATTCCATAACAACATTCAAAACCCAACTCAAAACCCACCTGTTCAAACTGGCATTTTCTTTATAATCTGTACCCTGTGTCCTTTTGTGTCCTTCTATAGTCCATTTCCTGTTGTTTGTCTTGTCTTGTCTTACCCCGGCTGATACTTCACTAAATCCACTGTTTTAATTTGTAAGGTAAACTTGTAAATGTAAATTGTAAATCTGTAACCCTGTAAGGTGGTCCCGAGGATTTCTCTGGCTCATTGAAATCCAAGATGGCGGCGCGCTCAGTCGCTGCGGCTCACAGCTCTCTGTTTTGGTTGTGCACTGTTTGTTTTTTGTTAATGTGCGTGAACACCCTAGAACAGGCGAATTACAGTTCGCCTATAGAGCCAACAGATCCACGGATGATACCATCGCCACGGTCCTTCACACAGCTGTGAGCCACCTAGAAGGCCCAGGCAACTATATTAGGATGCTGTTTGTCGATTTTAGCTCAGCTTTTAACACCATCATACCTGACATACTAGTGGAAAAACTGTCAAGCCTAGGTTTCCCTTCCATCTTATACGCTTGGATTTATAATTTCCTTACAGTCCGTCCTCAGACAGTGAAAATAGGCCCTTTTTGCTCCTCCACCCGCACCCTCAGCACTGGTTCCCCGCAGGGCTGCGTGCTGAGCCCTCTACTCTACACTCTCTACACACACGACTGCTCTCCCATTCACCCCTCTAACTCCATTATCAAATTTGCAGATGACACCACTGTGGTCGGCCAAATACATAAGGGAGACGACGAGTCGGCATACAGAGACGAGATCCTGAAGCTGTCTGAGTGGTGTTCATCAAATAATCTGTATCTGAACACAAGCAAAACGAAAGAAATCATCATAGACTTCAGAAAGCACCGACCAGAACCCGCCCCCCTTCACCTCAATGGAGAGAGAGTGGAGAGGGTCTCCTCCTTTAAGTTCCTGGGGGTTCACATCTCGGAGAGCCTCAGCTGGACAGCACACACCACTGCAGCAGTTAAGAAGGCCCAGCAGCGACTACACTTCCTGAGGGTGCTTCGGAGAAACCGACTTAACAAGAAGCTGCTGGTGTCCTTCTACCGGGCGACCATCGAGAGCGTGCTGTCATACTCCATCTCGGGGTGGTATGCAGGATGCTCAGCTGCGGACAAGAAAGCCCTGCAGAGAGTGATCAGGATGGCAGAGAAAACCATCGGCTGCCCCCTGCCCTCTCTGGAACACATCTCCACCTCCCGCTGCCTCAGCAGAGCTAATAAAATCATAAAGGACAGCTCTCACCCAGGTCACGGACTGTTCTCTCTCCTGCCTTCTGGGAGGAGATACAGGAGCTTCAAGTCACGGACAAACAGACTCAAAAACAGTTTCTACCCCTGGGCCGTCAGGCTGCTCAACCACCACACATAATAATAACTGTAACCATTCTCACACATACTTTTAATGCACTTTATATACTATTTTTTTTATGTCAATATTTGTAACTATTTATTCCCCCGTATGATTGTATGTCCTATTGCTGTGTTTTTTGGTGTTATGTATTTGTTTGTATATTTTTTGCACACCGGGACAGAGTTGCACTCTGTATCTCGTTATACCTTGTGTATAGTGACAATAAAAGGCTTTAACTTAACTTAACCTGTTCAAACTGGCATTTTCTTTATAATCTGTACCCTGTGTCCTTTTGTGTCCTTCTATAGTCCATTTCCTGTTGTTTGTCTTGTCTTACCCCGGCTGATACTTCACTAAATCCACTGTTTTAATTTGTAAGGTAAACTTGTAAATGTAAATTGTAAATCTGTAACCCTGTAAGGTGTCCTTGGGTGTTATGAAAGGCGCCCCCCAAAATAAATGTATTATTATTATTTGCCTATCCTTCTGGACAAAAATCACTTTTTTGTAAAAGTCCTCCTCATCTTCTTGTAGTTTCAAAAGTGGAATCATAAATCGAATCGATAGATTTATGATTGAAAATGATAAAAGTAGGGTAGACATGTGGATATTATCCGGCTGAACAAAACGTGCATTTATCTAACATGTACGTTTCCCACAGATCTTATTTGGAGCTATTTTCTAAAATCCCATGGAGAAATCTCATTGCTTTTTTGTGGAGGGAACACATGCGCAGCTTACTTCCGGGTTTTATGACGCGTCACTGCAGATCTCTCGTCTCCTCTTCACACACTACACTTTTCGCGGCACACGTACTTACAGCCAATCAGCTCTGAATTATGTGAGATGACGTATGGTGGGGATGGCAGCTCAGTGCCCCTATGGTCATTATTTATTTGCCACACACATTAAATTGAAAAATACTCTGGGCATGCGCAGTGTAGTTTTTACAGTCACCATTGACTTAGACAGTGAGAGGGAGGGGCATGATCGGGTTTTGTCCCACATGGCTCAAAACTACGGTGGCCCTGAAGTGCAAGACACCACAGCATTTCAGAAAACACTACAGCATTTCAGAAAACACCACAGCATTTCACAAAATGCTACAGCATTTCACAAAACGCCACAGCATTTCACAAAACGCCACAGCATTTCAGAAAACACCACAGCATTTCACATTGGACGGAAAGGGTATTCCTTAGGGAGAACACTTCTTGTTTGTCAGGGCTCAACGCTACATTTTAAAAGTGGTTGCCAGGCTGGCAACCAGGCATCAGCTTGGAGAAGGAGGGGGGTCTGCTAAATTAGTATATGTGGGGGATGGGCCTGGCCCGGATGCTCACCTTTCCACTTCCTGCGAGGGGGGGCTGCTTGCCTGACCTTACGTTACGGCTGTGCCGCGGCAAAAAATAGGATTCATCCTAATTTTAGAGAAGCGCTGCGCCGAGCCGCTTCTGGGACGCTTCTGGGGTTCGAGGAGCCTGTGACCTAAGCATTTCATTGTCATAACTACACTGTAGGTATGTACATATGATAATATAAGCCTTAAATCCTTGAATGTACTTGTTAGTAAGTATTGTAAGTATTGTTCATTGTTATATTTAAAGAAATTGTACATTTCCTAAATGACATCACAGCATTTCCCACATGTCATCCTTCATTTAGATTTTTGATATAACTTCAATGTCTTATTCTTCTGTCACTGTATATGGAAATGTGTGTGGAGGAAACATGTTGTCCCTTTGATTAAATTAATTTATATCTAACTGCATAAATAAATTGCAACATGCTAATGTTTAGAAGGTATATTGTAGAGCTAATATAAGATAATGAGCTCTAAAAAATACAATACTTAAAAATATTTGAGCTGCTGATAGTCCTGCCATATATGGAAGGCAGAGGAAACTTAATTGTTTTTGTAAATTAATCCTGAAGCCAAATTCCAATGATTCGCGATTTGCTCCTTGGTCGCCTTCAGTATACATTGGGCGTAGAGCCTTTCCATGAAAACAGCTAATAAGTGGGGTTCCTATGGTCACCTTCCGTGCTAGCTTGCACCTCTTAGTACGGCTGTGATTTGAGCGGTGCTGTTGAAGGTCAGTGGTAAACGAGGGACACATTTGAAATAATTTGAACTTTGAGTACATCGTTCAGCGACACATTTCGAGCATTGTGCCACAAGTCTCTCCACACAAGCACAAAGGCAATGCCAGCACAGATCCGTTTTACGATGTATTATGTGAATGCAGCTTGAGTGTTACACGAATGTGTGAAGCGGATTTCTTGGCAATTTATCCCATAGTTGTTGGGATATTTCAGATTGGAATTATCACTGAACCAACTCTTTGGTAGCATCTCGGTAGTGCTAGTGTAGCTAAAATGCCAAAGTAAAAACTTCATGAACTATCTTATGGTTAAAACAATACAAGAGAGTCTAAATAAATCCCCAAAACATGTCCCTTGAGCTAATTTCATGAATAAACAAAGTTGAGGGATAACTACACAGTGTGTCTGGGTGTGATTTTGGGAACAGGTTGACCATGAGGCGTGTAGCCAGCAAGTAACATAACTGCACATGTTCTTCTTCCAGTTCAGTTATCTCTCAGATAAAGTTTCCCAATGTCATGTGGATGGAAAGGAGAATAGGCCTACACACACACACACACACACACACACACACACACACACACACACACACACACACACACACACACACACACACACACACACACACACGCACGCACGCACGCACGCACGCACACACACACACACACACACACACACACACACACACACACACACACACACACACACACTACGGTCCTCTTTTGTTTTCTTTGTGTTCCTTGTGTCTCTTGAATAATAGAAGTGGCTGGATACTTATTGAATTCTCTGATTTACTTCCAGCACTTAGAACAACCCCCCCCCTTCTTCATTCACTCAAACTCCAGCTGCTTGCAGTATTCGCAAACCTTTTTTCCTTTCTTATTTTCCAAGCTCACTCTTTAACCACACTTATGGGCATAGATATGTCTCATAATTATTTGTGTGAACATAAAAATAATTTGTGTGTAAATATGTGATTTGTAAATGTAAAACACCATCCACAAATGCATTTAAAAGATTTGCAAACTCACAAGTACATTTGCAAGTGTAAAACGGATCTGCAAATACGCTAAATATTTTCACAAATTAAAAAAAGATCTGTGAATATCTCTTTAACATTTACAACTTTCGATCCGGCATTTGTGAATCCAGTTTGTATTTGTCGAATAATTGAAATGTCGTCATCAGCGGGCAATCACATGGTTTCCGAAAATAACCGAGTGACACGAGTAGATTTTAGCCGAGACCGGTGGAAAATATGTCTCAAAATTCTGTGTGTGTAAAAAGACGATCCACAAGCAGAAATGTGAGATTTTTGGTCGACAAATACAAAATGGATTCACAAATGCCGGATCGAAAGTTGTAAATGTTAAAGAGATATTCACAGATCTTTTTTTAATTTGTGAACATATTTAGCGTATTTGCAGATCCGTTTTACACAAATCTTTTAAATGCATTTGTGGGTGGTGTTTTACATTTACAGATCACATATTTACACACAAATTATTTTTATGTTCACACAAATAATTATGAGACATATCTATGCCCATACACACTCAACAAAAATCGGACAGACAGGGGAAGCAAGAACTGTCGAGCCATGCATTAACCCCCGGATTGAAGAAAACAACAGTGAGGGTATTTTGAGGATTTTTTTAACAAACAGTGATAACAAATATATTGCGTGAGGCATTTTAAAATGAGGATATTCTGAATCAATGACTGTTTTACTTGTTTTCTCTGCTTGACTATTTTTCTGAAAATGTTTGTTTTCGTTGCAGTTTGTAGCATTATTGTACTTATTGTGACTTTCAGTGCTGGGAAATCAATCCAAACATTGCTTTTAAACTGCTGTACCCATTTCCCACCTAACAGCAGGAAGTACGCTTTAGTAACCATGGTAACCAAGATTCTTAGTCCACGTTAAAAAAGGTTTTGGTTATGTTTTGTGTTCTGAGTCCATGGGGTATTTTTATTCCTACAAATGTCATGATGTCATTTTTAGTGCAGCTACAGAGTAGAAAGTAAGGTATTAACCACAGACTGCTATTGGCCTATATTATTGATTGGTAGGTTGTTCCAATTTTGTGCTGACTCAAATGTCTCAACAAGTATGAGATAAATTCCCAAATGTAAATGTTGTACAGACATTGTACAAGTGTGCTGCCACCATTAGTTTGACATTTTTGGTTTGCAGTTACAATGAGCTGTACAAAAATAAGGTAACAATCAATATTACTATTAGCCCAACTTTTCTATGAGTACTTGAAAGCATAAAACAATCCTTCTCTGGGAAACATAAAAAAAAACCCTGAATAATTTAGAGGATGATTAAATTAATACCTCAAGATGTCAAAAGATGTGGCTTCAGAAAATAAAAAACTGCACAGTTCTGAAATCTGATATACTACACATATGTTTTTGTTGTTGTAATTTGTCATATATTTAATGTACTTTTTCTTGTATATGCCTTGTAGGGATGTAACGATACCAAAAACTCACATAATGATAATATCGCGATTAAAAAGTCCACGGTACGATATTTATCGCGATATTGTTTTACTTGAATTGTTGTTCTTTATTAAATAATAAATCTGATTTGTACAGCATTTTAGTAGGATAGTAGTATTTTAAAGTGTCAACAATATAATAATCAGACCCTGCAATAGAATAAATCAAGTTTCACTTTAGTTTTTCAAGTAACTCAACTCTAACTCACTCACTCAGCATCATCAAGGTTATCTTTTAGGGATATGAGCATGTCCACATTTCCAGGTAGAAGCTGGGATGTTTGGGCGTTTGCAATATCCCCTGCTGTGGAAAAAACTCTCTTGCTTGGTACTGATGTTGCTGGGACAGAGATATGCTTTGGCCATGGGTGACAGCAGTGGGTAAAACTGTGCATTGTCTCTCCACCACTTCGAAAACAATACAGTTGTTGCCAAGAAGGTGAGGCTTATTGACAGGGCGAGATATACATATACTGTTGGTACTTGTCAATGTCTCTAGGTATGTACATGAAGCCCTGTAAATACGATGTCCTTTATTGTTATCCGTTGTTTTATGTTCATGTTGTAACCTACTTGCTGCCATGTTGGACAGGTCTCCCTTGAAAAAGAGATTGATGATCTCAATCTGGTTGAATAAAGGTTTAAAAAAAATGTATTATAAAAAATAAATAAATAAGTTTGTCAGTCTCACAACGGTATTGAGACATTTATTTACCGCGATATTCGATATATCGTTACATCCCCAATGCCTTGTAAACATTCTTTCTTAATAGTTTTTTTTAACCAACTTATGTATCTTCCTGTGTTTATGCATGCTCCATATAAAAGGATATAGGACATTCCTGTTATGTTTAAACCTGCTTGGCAATAAACCTGTTTCTGATTCTGAAAATGTGATTATGATGCACAGGCTGTGTTTATAATTGATGACTCAGTGTATATCACTTTATGTGTAATTTCTAACTTCACTGGTGTCTTCACTGATGTAAATGTGAGAAGATAAAGACACAATCTTTACACCTGGATAAACTCCGTGGTCTGTGTAGCTGTTGGTGACCTTCAGGTGCACCAGGCTCTGTAAACACTGCAGCCTGTGACTGTGCAGTCCTCTCTACAGACACGTGTACCAGCAGAGCGCTCAGAAGCAAAGCCTTCTGCTGCTCTCACCCCAGGCGAGCCATTTGTTTCTCCCCTCACACTAGCCTACATCTCACGTCTCTGTTTGGAAGTTCCCATAGTGATTGAACACATTGCAATATTTTGATAGGACCGCAGCTTTTCAAATAACAGATGGACCCACTGGCTCATTTGAACAAGAGGAATCCCACCAGCGTGCTTGGCTTGAATACAAGTCAACATTCACAGTTCTGTTAGTTTGTGCAGCAAACATTTATGTTACCAGAAGGAACGTTTAGAGAAATCCTGAGGATATGGTGGAGGGTGAGCATATTACCATTAGTTTTTAGCTTGCAAATCTGAATCCATGCAACCTTTGTTGAGCTTGAGAAGTCTTAGGAATCTGTAAATGCAAACATCAATTTCAAAACTCAAATTGTGAGAAAGTGGCATTTACATCAATAGTACGTCACATTCTGAGGAGACCATGAATCTGTACATTGTATTTAATTTAGGACCCTTTATCAAAAGTGACTTACAATTAGTGCATTCCACCATGAAGAAATATTTACATGAATTGGCGCATTCACACCGTAGTACTTTTCCCACAAAGGTTCATGAGAACTTAGTTCATGAGAACTCTTTAGTTCTCATGAACTAAGTACAGATCGCGTTCACACCGGAATAAATCCCTGGGGGAGGATTAGGCAAATGAAGCCGCTGACGTCACTTCTTCTTCTTCTGCTTTGGGTTTACTGGCAGGCCGCAAACCACTTCACGGCGTATACTGCCACCCGAAGTCCCCAGCCGGAAGTCCCCGGAGTTGGGGACTGGCTTCTGTCCCAGCAGCTTCTACTGAAGCCTTCCGAGTAAATCGACCTGGAGCTATAATCAATACATTAATAGGGGATTTTTCGGCGCCTCCCGCTTTTATAACGCTGATTTGGGTGACTTGTGTAATTCGTGGAGAACCGAAGAGTTTTCGTTTTGGGGGTGGGGGTGGGGGTGGGGAGTCCGTCCGTCAGTCCGACTGACTGACAACTTCTCACTTCAAAAAAGAAGAAGAAATCTAGACCGCAAAAATAATTAAACAAGCGAGTACCTGTTTTTCCTGGCCAAGGACAGGTTCCTTGAACACAACACGAGCGTAACGTGTCTTCACCATAGGTCTTCACGTGGTATGTCTCGTCTGAAAGGAGTGCTGACAGAGAGCACCGGAACGCCGCTCCAGCCCTTCAAATATTGCAGTACCCAAGGAGCCGTACACATACCGCAGTGTTTGCGTGGCTGTGTCTTTAGTTGTAAGCACAGTGGCGATCTGTTGTTATTAGCATCTGGTTAGCTAGCTATGCTAACGAATTTAAAGAGCTTTTCTACAACCAGGTGGAAGAGAGCTCTCTCCTGAGAGGCTAACATATCCTCAGCTCAGTGAGGTTAAGGCACACCTTGATATGGTCATTATAGTTATTAATGAGACTAAATGAAAAACAGGTATAAAATACTATATGACAGTAACAAAAAAGTTGTTAAAAATAACAAGAATAGTTTAAAAGGGGAGTGATTTGTAAAATATCCAAAAAGAAAAATCTGCTTACAGTTCTGTTTCATATGGATGTTGAGAGATGTATCCATAGATCTCTTCATGTTGTTCTCAAAGATTGATGCTTTTAACTTCAATATTTAATATTCCCGGGGGAGCATGCCCCCGGACCCCCCTAGAGGAGGTTAGGTTCCCCCCCCCCCCCCCCCCCCCCCACACACACTTAAATCATGTTCACATGGTCCAGGATAGGAAACTAAATGCATTTGCACACATCCTGTGTCCATATCTTTCTGTTTTGGTGGTCATGCCACAACCGTGCACATGCATGCATGCATGCATGCGTGAGTCATGGTGAGTTATCTGGATTAGGAGGTTGCTTTTTCTTTGCACAGCATGAAAGAAAGGCCAAATGAATGGGCTGTGATTTTAGTTTTTTTAAGCAGAGGTTGAGTTCAATCATTTGTACGGCCCTTGGAGGATGTTGTAAAAATTGAAAGGAAAAAGGTTCCCCACCCCTGCTGTAAATAATAATAAAAACCCTTGATTTATAACTTAACATCTCTGTCTCCTATTGATCTGAGTATATTATAAAGAATAGCCAGTTAATTGAAGCATTATAGCACAGGCCTTTGTCAGATGGTATATTATGCTGTTTTTTTTCTGCTTCGAATAGTTCTCTCTTTTTTCAACATGTGTTTGCATCACTGTAACCAATGAGCACCTACATGTGTATGAGAATAGCCCTGACTCCATTTCAGCCCAGATTTACAAACTCCTGGCAGGACAAGCTCCAGCTCAATTCTCGCACTGAATTAAAAAAAAGTGAGTGAGGGACTGCAATATAAGAGGGAAAGAAAGAGAAACTTTCAAACTGTTCAATTGTCATGATGTGTAAAGACTGATATTGTTCTATAATCGTCTGAAACTGTTAAGTCATGATGTGAAACGGTTAACAAAGGAAAAGGGAAACTCAAGCTGCTACTACACTTTATTTGATTTATCTAAAATTAAGCTCTTTTAAGATGCACATATTTTCAAAAGCTATTTTATTTATTTTTTCTATTTTATTTGTAAATGCAGCCCGAGAGGAACAGTACACATATCCACAGTATTTACTGTATATCTGTATAGTTCAATGTTAATAGACAATAAATATTGTTGTTTTTGAATTGTACTTTCTTTATTTGAAGTCAGTTGTTGATTACATGCAGACGTTGATAAAGCTACAGCTACTTCAATATATATCACAGTAATTCATAAAGTTAGACATTTTGAAGTTCCGGACCTTTGCATGGGGACATTTTCTCTAACTGGACCTTGTTGAATTTTAGTTGAATACCCCTGCTGTAGGGGAACGCAAATCTGTACAAACATTTACATCAATAGCATCAACATTTATTGAATAACAATGACAGAATATATCTATCATGTGGAACAGTATGAGGGACAGACAGACTTCTTGTACCATAATTAAGTAACATTTGGACGGACTTGTACTTTAATTGAGTATTTCCATGTTATGCTACTTTGTACTTCTAGTCTTCTACTACAATTATGTAATACCTTTAGTTACTTTTCAGATTCTGATTAATTATTTGAAATATAATCAACACTTCAATCAGAATGTAGTTCCACCTGGAGTAGATTCACAAGCTACCCTGCAGTATACAAAGTCATTAAAACTAGCTGCACCTTTACCAGCTTTGAGAACACTTTAATGATCAATAATATCACATCATATATATTATTTTGAAATGGACCAATCTGCACAATGACTACTTTTACTTTTGGTACTTGAAGTATATTTTTGATGCTAATGCTTTCACTTGAACAACATTTTGAATGCAGGACTTTTACTTGAAACAGAGTATTCCTACACTCTGGTACTTATACTCTTATTTAAAGGTGGGGTAGATAATTTTGGAGGAACCAGCTCGAGTGCGCTAGAATTTGAAAATACACAGCCGGAAAAAATCTGCCACTTCCTCACAGAGCCCCTCCTCCAACACACACGAACGCACACATGACCAATGAGGGCATGAGATAAGTTTGTGCACAAATGGAAGGCTGACAGGCAGGTAGGCCATCCAGTTATTTTAGCCGGGCCAGCTAAAATTATTGGTCGTGCTTTTTACAGTACTAAGGCTTCCACAGATGACATTTTTGTATGTATTTTTTGTCAAAGCACTTCAGATATTCATTGCTATCGGGATGTTGAGAGCATTCCATGGAATATAACAAAAAGTGTATCCCGAGCCGGTTTCTCAAACTTACCTACCCCACCTTCAAGGTGGGAGTACTTCTCCCACCTCTGATTATGTGTCAATCATGGCACACATTTTATTCTGCATTTCCTCCTTCAATCCTAGAGTACAGATATTAATTTAATGTTTCTATGGTTACGTCCTAGAAACAAAACTCTTCAAAAAATTATTGAGAGGAATTTTTCTTTTCTACCATAATGTTTTTTGTAAAACAATAGACTTGTATGTTAGAACATCCAGTGTCTCTCAATAATCCCTGTAAAGGTGTATATAGTAAATGCATTCCTACAGATGTAAGCAACACAGATCAATGAGCACATCTGTGGAGTAGGCTGGGACAGTAATACATGCCTCTAAAGTTGAGCTGTAATTGATGGGTTCTGCTGAGAAGCCACTGCAGGCAGCAGCCCCTGGACTCTGCTGATCCAGCTCCTAAACACAGAGAGCCCTGATTGATAAAGATCCAGCAGTGAGGGATTCAGTCGTATGTTAACCCCGGCTGACGTGCTGCTTCCATCTCCAACCCTCCGAGGAAAATAATATGATGTTTGTACTTCATGGTCCTTTACTGAATGTGCCAGTCAACTTTCTTGATGGCCTGATTCATTTTATAAATGTTGGCTTACTGATATGTCTCTGAAAGCATAGCCTCATTTTTACTGCCCACTCAGGACTTTTGCTTTCAGCAAGCATATCTTGTGAAAAAAGAAACCCCTTCTTACTGCCTGAGGGAGAGACACTGTCAGTTATCCAGTGTATCTGCCAGATCGCAATTTGATTACATTTATTGCCTCTCTTGGATTTTTTGGGGCGATTGTGTTGCACTGTGAATTCACTGAATTGTAAAAACTTTTTGTTGGTATAATGTGTCTCATTTTCACAATAAGTCATTTGACTATGGACAGGCGCAGACAGGGACATAATGCAACAAAACGAGAATCTTGAGGGGTGTCAGCTCAAAGACAGCAGAGAAAAAACCTCAATGAGAGAAAAGATTTAGCTCTATGGAGAATGGGCGGTTCTAAGAAGGGCCATCAGGGGACAGTGCCCCTCTAATACCTCATTCACACCAGCACAACTCCGGTTCAAGCTCAGTGCTAGAGCTTTTTTCAGGTTCAGAACTGGTTCTTCGGTTTAGCTCTGGCTCTTTTCACACCTCCCAGAGTCCGACTGGTGCTGCGTCATTGCGTCATCGTTTGCGTCATGACACAACCGTTTGCGTACCTGCTTCGTAAAGCCAAACCACACGAAAACCCCTCACAGCTCACACCGACAACAACAACAACAATGGCCGATTGTGCTCCAGCTTCCTCTGTACCTCTTCGGAAGACCAGATTCCCTTTGCTTTTCAAGCTCCAGCGCCGAATCGGCCCTGAAACACCGTTGGTGTGAATGAGGTATAACACTGAGCTTGGACCCTCCTGTGGCTCCCCTCAAAAAGAAGATCAATGATAAAGCAGTTTGTGATAATGTTGCAGCAAAGACTGACTAACTTGGGCCAAAGTAACTGAAAATAAATAACTGAACTAAAATTGTAAGTCATTGACATCAATTCTGTTGATTAAAGAAGACCTATCATGCAAAATGCACTTTTGTACGTATTTTATACATGAATATGTGTCCCCGGTGTGTCAGGGAACTCACCAAGTCTCAGAAAACACAACCCTCTCTCTTTTCCTCCAAACCCAAATCTCTAAAAACGGGGCTGCAACAGATCTGATACAGACTGATACAGATTTGAAATATCTCTGACGTCAGAAACGAGGAGCTCCGCCTATATGGGCACCTCTCCACCTATCAGGAGGAGACAGCCATGGCCATTGCCGTTCGAAAGCGCTGGAGACGCTGTAGTACATATGCCAGGCCTATAGGTGGCGTTGTAGTCTGCCAAAAAAGCAGCGCAGAAGACTTCTCACAGATTCAGCCCTTGCAAAAACAGTGCTAAAAAAGAGCAAATAGAGCGAAATGAGGCATGGCTAAAATGCATGATCTGTTTGGTATTTTGAAAAAAAAAAAGCGCAGACATGTTTTATATAGGTATGGCCCTACAATATATTATTCAAATATAGCATGATAGGTCCACTTTAAGTAAAAACCATTAATAGTATTTAAAGGTCTCCTATCATACTATTTTTAGGCATATATTATGGGTCTCAGATATATAAAAAATATAAAAAACATGTCTATGATTTGTTTTGCTCAAAATACAAAACCGATCATAAATGTAAAGGCCCTGACACACCAAACTGACACCAAAGAACACTTCCCGACGGACCCGATTGTTGTGTCGCCTCACGTCTCCTGCGTCTTGGCCAAAAAGTCGCACTGGAACACACCACCGACGGCGAAGTAGCACGTACCCACTGCGCATGCGTGAGTGGCAATAACTCTCCTTACCAGCAAGTGGCGGTAGTGTGTATTCTTAATTCAAAAGAGGCAACCGGAAGACAGACTGCGTGATATATACAAACAACAAATAGCGTGCGTTCCATTTTCACTCTCGTCCATCACAGACTGTTTCACATAATGACTTATAATCAAAAACATTTGTTATTTCCTGCTTTTTGACACATACTCTCTCCAGTACAAGTTAGCTCTGAGTGTTAGCGATGCTTGCTAATGTAAACAAAGACCATTGTGGCGGCTCCATTTCAAGTTCAGTTTGAGTCACCGAGAGGCGTTCCCCTAGATTCCACCGGGTCCGTCTGCATCGCGTTACGGCTGCGCCGCGGCGTTCGCAAAGATCGCGGCCACTGTAGTCAATGGGTGCTATTCCACCAGACGCGCCGCGTTACGGCTCAGAAGCATCCCAGAAGTGTCTCGGTGCTGGGCTCCGCTCAAAACAGGATTCAAGTCTATTTTTCGACGCGAGGCGTTGCAGAGGCACCGGGCAGCAAGTGGACCGGTCAGAGAATCCGGCCCATCCCCAAAATAAACAAATTTTGCAGACCCTATCCCTCCATAGTCTTTCAAGTAGGAGGAGAAATGCCAGCATTCTCCTCCGGTTAACAGGCACTGTGTACATTATATATATAGAATAATTATGATGATGAATGCATTTTTTTACAACACATCTTTGATTCATGTCGTTTATAACTGGAGTATTACAATTATTATTAACTTTGTCTGTACAAAGTAGCCTGTCCAGGAAATATGCCCAAATCAACAAAAAATGCGAGCCGGCAGGCAAGATGGAGAATCATTTTCAGTGACCAAGCCAACAGAGAGAAAGCTTTACACTGGAAAAGGCGCAGGTTGAACCAGACTCAGAGTCCACAGCTAATGGCTCTGTCAGAATGTACTTGCCTGCTTTGAGCTCACATCAGCATGTGAAAGTCATGTAATGCTGTAATTAGTCATTCTCTTCAGCTGAGGCTCATCAACTAAGGCTTATGTGAGTGACATCTGACTTGTAAGTGTTTCAGAATATAAAATTAATGACACATTTTACTGACTAGTGCAGGGCCCTTTAGGATTTGCTCGTGTCGCTGCTTCTTGTGCTTTGAAGTGAGTCTATGCACGTGTTAGCGGTAGCAGGACTACACAATACGCAACATGAGTCCAAACGCTGCCATGTAAAAGCTTTCCCCAGATGTTATGAACGCATTGGAAAAAGTTGAACTTTAGACAGGCCAAAATTATTTGTAGGTATTGGCGGTTCGCAACCAACTATTTGGCTCATGACCTATCGGACTGGAGTGTGGAGCAGTAGATTAAAAATAAAGTAAAATCGCAATTCACTTCTCTAAATTATTCTAAACTGTGGCTGTGAGGTAGTGCGATTGATTGGAAGGTTGTGGGTTCGATCCTTGCAATCAACATGTCGATGTATCCTTGGGCAAGGAACTTATTGTAAACAGTGTGTGAATGTATGTGGATGTTAGCCTAATTGAGTAAAATATCATTGCTCTGTATGACTGGGGTGTGAATCGGTGAATTATGACATGTAGAATGAAAAGAGCTTTGAGGGGTCGTAAAAACTTGATATTGAGCTTTATAATATAAATAATATCTATATAATATAATATCGGCAGGTCTCCCTTGTAAAAGAGATCGTTGATCTCAATGGGATTTTTTACGTGGATAAATCAAGGCTACAATAAATACATTTACTTAAACAGATATATATATATAAAAATAGAAATAATTGGTTTATTTAAAAAAAATTCTACATTTGTCAATACAAAATATATTTTCTACACTCTCGATGTTAGAGTGGTGGCTGTGGCTCAAGAGGTGGTCATCCATCAAACTCCGCTCCAGCAGTCAACATGGCTCCCTGGGAAAGATACTTGAATTGATCCCGATGTGCAACAGTGTGTGTGTGAATGTTCTTCTCCCTGAGCAGGTGCACCTTGTATGGCAGCATCTGTATACGTGTGTGCGCATGGGCGAATGCACTTTAAGGGGTAACAAAGACTGGAAAAGCACTGTATCCATTTGTGTAAACATTCTTAGCCCTTCTGGCCCCAAGTGTCTGATCTGGGTCACTGAATCAGGGTGTGTAGCTCAGTTTGTCTGTCGACACCGCTAAGACATTTGTTCAACCAGCATGGATTCAGAGACTGAACTGAGTCACTCTGCAAGGTCACATCTCCACATTCAAAGATTCAAAAGCTTTATTGTCATACAGTATGCATAGTAGCTACAGTGAAGTTATGGCAATGCAAATCTTAAGTCCCTGGCTCCCCCAATAATGCAACATAAATATATATAAGACATACAAAAATGTATTCGGCTTACTGTAGTTAATACTAATTGTATTATGTCAACATATTTCACATAACTGTATTAGGTTATATTTCTTAATATTATTGCTTCCAACTCACCTAATAGTCTTATAGCATGTGGGATAAAACTATATCCTGAGATGTACCTTTCTTATATTTGATTGAATACATTTGTTCGCTGGCCTGCCATTTTACAGACTTTTCATATTGTCACAGCGTACACTCAAAACATTTTTGAAACGTTGACTTGTATGTATTATTATTATTATTATAAATGTATTATGTAAACAGATAACACATTAGGTTAGATGAAAGCAATAATATTAAGTTTAAATAAAAAACAATAGGTTCAAGTTGCATTTTGTATTGCATTGAATTAACCTAATGCAGTATGTGGAACCTGTTGACGTAATACATTACATTACCGTCACTGTTTGTGTATGTCACAGACAAGAGGACAGTAAAGAAGTCACACCTAATGCAATAACGCCGCTGGATCTGTGGTCGGACGTTTTGAGAATGATGGAGGCTTTGCTATTTTGAGGTCCTTATCAGAGTCATGGAGGGCCAAACACTCGCAGCACTCAGACGGACCCCGCAAGGAGCCGTGGGTGGAGGGCAGCGAGGAAACAGCATGAGAGAAGGTTGGCAAGGGATGGAGACAAGGGTATCTAGCAGAGTATTTATATCCCTCATGTCTCACATCTAACACAGTGATAGACAGGCAAACTGAAAGCTTCTGTCACACTAAAGTCTCTATGGCTGCATCTTGCCCTGTGCCCCCCCCTCCCGAAAGTCAAAAACTGAAAAATAATCTGGACTATTGGATTTCTTTGGCTTAAAAATAGCTTTTCTCCGGTCTTGGTAATTCCCATCCAGGCCCGTAATGTCAGGTTTAGGGGAATCAGAAGCTTGGAAAATAAAAATAAACTATAAAATAAATTCAGATCAAAGAAATAGAGCGTTTTTCTCTCAGAGGGACAGCACATGTCTCAATATATAATTTCTCATGCTTGACAAATTAGTCATGGAAACATCAAGAATAATGCTGCCATGCTGTTATCATACAACCGCTTTACATGTAGCACTGTTCTTCAGCCCCAAGGCAGAACCTTGATCCTGAAGGGGGAAAGCAAGTCAAGGCTAAAATTAGACCAGCATACTGAGTGTGAGAAGGTACATCCTGACACAACAACATGGCTTGTATTGTGCATGCTCATTTCATGCTGTATTAAGAAAGAGGGTCTCAACATAAAGCACATCAGCGGTTATGACGAGCACTTGAAATATTTATTGCAGTGATTCTGGATAATCATAAATTGAGTGTCAATGGGTGTGGAGGATTTCCCACCGTTGTTTACCTGTCAAAATAAATCAACAAATGAATAAACAGGGGGCGGTGAAAAATGTGCATCCTGGATCACAGGAGGGTCCGGGTTGTGCTGCGAGATAACGGTGAGATCAATAAATCAGAGAGCGGTGTTTACATGTATAATGCTGCGGAACTGCTGCTCGGATCAGTGGACACAGGCAGTCACACACACGCACACGCACACACACACACACACACACACACACACACACACACACACACACACACACACACACACACACACACACACACACACACACACACACACACACACACACACACACACACACACACACACACACACACACACACACACACACACACACACACACACACACACACTCGAATAAACAAGCACACAGATAGAGAGAAGGTCTGTGCAGAGAGTGCCAGATGGCTCTGTGGGAGGTGGTCAGGGAGGATGAAACGGGTGAAGCCCCCTCGGTGAGCTTACGTGAGATCAACCAAGCACACACACACACACACACACACACACACACACACACACACATTTACCCTCTCGCACAAGACAAGTCATTACCGCACAGTAAGAAGCAGCGTGTTGCAGTGAGGCACAGATGCTTTTCATGAAATACCGGGTCCTAGATGTAAGTCTTTAAGTCAGGTTTTAGTCTCTAAGACATTCATACCACAATGCACCATGTTCGTGTTAGAAAGCCTCGCATCAAACAGGAAATGAGTAAAGGTGGATAGACACCTGGTGGAAAGATGAAAGTGAAAATACTGGTTTAGAGCAGATTTTCATCATAACACATGTCCATGTAACATCTAACTGCACCATGCCTTCCCCTTTAGCATGCATAGGATATTGTGTTTGACGGTCAAAGAGACAGGACTGTTTACTTACTATTTAAAAAAACTCAACATACTGAGTACACATTAATAATATATTTTGGCAAAGCACAAACACCAATAGGAAGGCTCAGTAAAACAGACACAGTACTGAGTCCGGCCTCAGGCAGTGATGTGCTGCTGCTGCAGGCCACGGTACAGTGATAACCGGTGAGAAAATGGAAAGTTGGGCCTCAGGATACACGGATCCATCTGACAGGAAGCAGGGGCTCCCACATAACCTGCACAAGTATGTGTTGCTGTTTTAATCATTTGTATTCTATTTTATCACCACTGTAAAGCGTCGTTGAGCACCTGAAAAAGCGCTTGGGAATTAAATGTATTATTATTATTATTATTATTAACAATCCAGTGGTGTTTTAAGGTAAATGTTCCATACTGCATATCCCATAATGCAACTAAAAAGTGAATAATTGTTCATGTTACAATATATTTGAGAATGATGAGAATGAGTATGAGAATACAATACATTGATGAATAACAAGATAAAAAGGACATATGCTCATTTTCATATTTGTATGTAGTGCCTCTACTGTGACATGTCTGCATGCGTTAATGTTCAAAAAGTCTTTATTGTTCTCACACTGCCTGTTTTCACCCTCTGTCTGAAACCAGCGCCCAGTCTGTTCTGACTGTTAGCTGGCCTGCTCTGTTGTGATTGGTCAACCGCTCAGAGATGTCCCGCCCCCTAGCCTCGCGTACAATGTGTTGGAGTGCCAACCAATAAAAGCGTGAGTGTTACATAGTGATGTCACTATGGTACAGAAGTAAACAAAGGAGTCCAATGGAGGCATTTCAGGCAGGGGGGGGGGGGGGGGTTGTGGGACTATATACATGCACAAATACCTGAATAACACACTACAGGAAAGTAAGAAAGGGGCCTCTTTAAATAAATATAATTCATGTTTTACAAAAGCAAGATACGTTCATACAGTTTTATAGTATTTGGTCATCATATGATTCAACAATGTGTTACATTCATCAAACATTTTAGGACACATTTTTTATTTGGCCTGTCAATATCTATGTATTCATTTTGCTCCACCAAGATACGTTTCCCTTGTAGATTGACCGAGGGAAATCTTCTATACTTGTGCCCAACAGTAAATCACCTGTCGACTTCTTAACGAAAACATTTCCCAAATTGGGATCAGTAAAGTATATCTTATCTTCTCTTTATATTATATGCTAGTATAAAAGAAAGGCAACAATAACTAACCATTTCATTTGGGCAGGACCGTGTGAAATCATGTGGTTCTGTAAAAGTACTGTGATGTATAACTTAGCCCAGCTTTAATGTGCATTATCTCTACACATCAGTCCATGCCACTTCCCTGCTGAATGGGAACCCTGGAGCTTCTCTATTCTGAATGAATATCATTCAGCCTATTGTGTCAGATCAATTAAGTTGGACTTTTGGTTCCATCGCAGAAGGGCTACGCATTTGTTCTCAGTGACACAAAAGTCAGATATCTGCCATCCCTTGCCGCTCCTTCAGCGCATCGCTCTTAGCACTGAAGGTCTTTCAGAACTCAAGACAGAGCTGTAAATCTCTCTGGCTCGCCATAGCATGCCTGTTCATTATGGAACTATTTCATCTCCTTTATGTTGAGAGAAATGGCTGAAACCTTCACTTTGAGCCGATATGACCAGACAGATCAGCCTGTTAAAAAAGCAAATGTGTGAAATAAGGAGAAATAAAGGACAAACTCTGTAACCTCCAATAAAAGCTCTTCAATTCAGACTCCTGTATTATGCTTAAAGTAACAAGGACTTTGAACCAATCAATGATGTCCCTTTGATCTCCTTCACATGTGAGTGAAAATTGTGCAGATGAATAAAAGCACCAGTACACTGAATATGAGCTTTAAAGTGGAACAGAGTTATCTTGTATAATTAACTCTCTTCTTTCTCTTCCAGAGCGCTCATTTTATTATAAAAGCCGTCCTCAAACCCTTTCAAATTTGGGTCATTTGCCTTTAGTTTCTAGTATAATGGATATTAATGAGCTGTAATCCATTTGATGCGACAGGCTACATATATTTCCCTCTAGCAAGGAAGAATCACTAGGCAGGGGTGAACACTCAATAATGTGATTCAAGCTTCATGCATGGTGACGTAGCACATGACGCATGTATGTCAACTTAGTGCACATGTATCATCCTCATCATCTTGGGTCCCGGGCTTGGAGATGCAAGGTCACTGATCCTGAGAGGAAAAAAGAGTCTGAGGTGGAAGCTGCTGTAACTTTGATCAGCAGCGAAGATGAAGCCACTGTACCGTGACAGATCTCATGAATTAAACAGGGCTCTTATTAACCGTAGTGAACCGCGGGAGTCGCCTTCCTGCAGACAGCTGTGATCTGCTTGGTGCCATCTCTCATTTTCTTATCCGTGTAAACGACTGTTTGACCGCACATCGGGGGAAAGAAAAGCCTCTCTCAGCGGGACGGCATGAAAACAAGCGAGGGGGGGGGAGGCTGGGAGGGTATCTCCATGGAGTGCAGTGCGGACAAAAACGCAGGCCGGATGCATCTCAATTCCAATTAGGTAATGGGAGCTGACAGCAGGCATGAGCGAGTGACGCGTGGACTCAGAGCGGATGGATCTTTACAGGCTGCATTTCAAAGGCTTCTTGACCCAGGGTCCTTTGGAAATAAAGGCAGGTGGTTTCTCTGCAATCAAAAATGAATCATGGTGAATCGAGTCAGGAGGAAGGAGAGATGTGTCAGCGATAGAGAGTGGAAAGAATGCAAAAACATCTGGAATGATGCAGAAGAAAGGGAATAGGAATAAAAGGCCTTGTGTATAAAGAGGCTGCTGTGCAGAAGAAAGGGAGTTGATTGTGAGCGTTAGGGTGGTGAGATAAGGTCTTTCTTCCATCTGTTAGAAACCCAAAGAAAGGCCCCGGCTCACAGAGTCCAGTTGAGGACGAGAGCGGCTGCAGGCCAGTGCCTTCAATTCATAGAGGTGTCAAAACAACAGCGGCTGTATGTTTCTCATTTAGTGCCAGAGATAAAATGTCAGTCATCCTGCACCAGCAAGCACATCCTCTCTGTCTCTGTCCTCCTCCCTATCTCTCTCTCCCAGACACACACGCACACACACACACACACACACACACACACACACACACACACACACACACACACACACACACACACACACACACACACACACACACACCACACACACACACACACACACACACACACACACACACACACACACACACACACACACACACACACACACACACACACACACACCACACACACACACACACACACCACACACACACACACACCACACACACACACACACACACACACACACACACACACACACACACACACACACACACACACACACACACACAGAGTCAGTCAGTCACTGGTCATACATCTGGACCCTGTCCTGAGCTTAAACACACCCACAGTGCTCTGCAGCATCCATCCACACGCACACGCACACACACACACACACACACACACACACACACACACACACACACACACACACACACACACACACACACACACACACACACACACACACACACACACACACGCACGCACACACGCACACACACACACACACACACACACACACACACACACACACACACACACACACATACACACACACACGCGGGCTGAATCAACCCTGGTAATCTGCTCATTATTTAAATCATTCAGGGTAGCCGAATTTTGCACATCTGTCATATCTGCATCTTGTCCAATCTGTTTGCATGATGCTGATCTATTGTAGCTTGTTCTTCTTTTCTTCAGCACTCGGACTCTCCAGTCATAGCACATTCCATACACCTCACCCATCATCTTATATTCTGCCCAAAATAGACAGTAGTTATAAGTTATTGTGCTCAAATATGTCATATGTGCTTAAATATAGGCACAAGGTGTAGATGGCAGCAGCAGAGCACAAATGAGCTTCACTCTTCTGACTCAATGTCTGATATCCATAGACAATGCTCATACAGGTTATTTAGGTAAAAATCACACAGATTTATTCCCCTTACATTTTGTCCGGCTTGATAACGTGCTTCATATGTCGTCACGCAGGACTCTCTGCCTACCTTGCGATCAACGTTATGTTTACGTCAGCCTTTCAAATTAATTTTTACAGACAAGGGAAACGGGAGCCGGTCTCGTCACAATGTAGGTGACGTTAGCGCTCTCTCCCAAGGATTTAACAGATAAAAGTCCGCTGACACTTTCGCTTATTTGGTCTTGGACTCTTATTTTACCCCCAGTTATAAACGGCGGACCGATCTTAAATATCGATCATCCAGGGTACGTCGTGTGGGACTCACACCGCACATCCCACGAACTGCACCGCTCCTACGCCACTTCCGGACTAAACTACCTGAAGATCCACGCTAAACTGCTCTAATTTCTTGTTACGCAGGACTCTCTATACCTGACGATCAACGTTCACGTGTTATATATAACTTTCCTAACATGGTAAAAAAGATGCATTGTATACTCCATTCAAACTTCAAAAACACTCTGAAACGCCTACAGACAATCATACATGGCCCTGCTATTGTCCGAGGCGCCCAAAAGTGCTTGTTCCCGACCCAGTGTGGTCCTCTGAATCCTTCCACAGCCCTGTCTACTCGGAAACGTCGGAGATCACCATTTGTTAGGAGATTTGTGTGGACCACTTGTCCGCTTTCTTAAACCTCCTCGCGTTCCTAGAACATAGCCGTTATCTTACAGGAAGGAAACCCATAGCAAACAAGTAACCGTTTAACAATAATCCACTTTAATGGTAATATGCAATGCAATACAATCAAGTACAATCAATACAGTACAAATTACATACAGTTCTGTGGGATCCCACATTTACCTGATACTCACGTGAGCCAGCCAGCCAGCCAGCCAGCCAGCCAGCCAGCCAGCCAGCCAGCCAGCCAGCCAGCCAGCCAGCCAGCCAGCCAGCCAGCCAGCCAGCCAGCCAGCCAGCCAGCCAGCCAGCCAGCCAGCCAGAGGAGAAAGAGACCGAACACAGCGGGGTTTCTGTCTATATCCCTCGCTGACCCAAGGAGGAGTTATCTGCGCCTCCCTTCCAGACCAGTGATTGGCTGCCCAAATTATCATCAACACCCCACATCTTAAGTCCCCAATCCCAGTGGCTCAGCTTCCTTATCACAGGGATCTGAGATGACTATGTCAACTCCACACCTTCCCCCTCTTCCTTTGTCCTCACAAAACCACATGTTAGCAGGCCCAAAACCAGCCCAGTTTTCTACACAAATCATTTTCCCTTTTTAAGCATCTTGATAGTTTACTAACCTGAATACATACAAATATTTCTTTACAATTCCCTCTTTTGCACTCTTAAAAAAGAGAGTGCAATTTACACAAGGCACTTGCAAAAAACTGCATCCTTGTCTGCTGAGTCTCCATACTTTTTATTCTCAGTGTCCACAGTGAAGGGCACTCCGTCCAGGCTCTCGTTGCAGATGACGCAGCGGAAGCAACCGGGGCGGTAAGACTTCCCCAGGGCCTGCCGGCCTGCATGTCCATGATTAGATGTCCACCTGCGTTGCACTTGTCTGCAGACTGCTGGAACCCAGAGTACAGAAAGTCCTCTTCACAGAAAACCCTTCCTGCGTCATAGTAGAACGCCTTCCCTCTCAGCCTTCGACTACAGGCGCTGCAGGTGAAGCAGCTGTCATGGTAGAGGCTGCCCATAGCTTGGCAGGCCTGGCTGGCTCCATACACCGTCTTGTTGCACTTAACCCACACTCCTGTTTCAGCGGAGAGTGGAGTCCCCTGTGCCGTCCTGGCTTGCCGTGTCTTTGTCCCCTCTGATCTGCTGACGGCGGCTTCTGAGTCGATGCTGAATAGATGTCCTCCCGATCTTCCTTCTCCGGTCCGATGATGATGCCTCCCGGGACGACTGCTGGATGGATGATGGATGTCCTTCTCCTCCAATCCGCTGATGACAGCCTCCGAGTCGACCTCCCTGATGAGAGCCCGATCCGTCCTGATGTCGTCTAGGGTCCTCTCAGGTGTTTTCCCCCGCCGCACACTGGCTCCGCACAGTGGTACCAGTTGTCCCCCTTTTGGCATCAACAACCTGTGTGGAGAAATCTGATACAAATCCCTCAAGCCTACGCTCCGGGCTCTGGGGCCCTCGGCTGTTTAACCCACCAGTGCGTGGCAACTTGGAGCCTGTTGGTGGGGTATCTTAAAACAACAGACGTGTGTGCACAGGTTTTCTAAATTAATTGTGCTGCTTCAGAATCTTGGACTGTGCCCACTAAATAAGAACCCCAACATCTTTAGGTAAACTAAATAACATATTTCAATAGCTCTGAATTTCTGACAAGCATCTGTATTTATTTTTAAATGAAATCCCTGAGATCCCATTAAAAATCTAAAAATATGATTTGAACTGCTAATGTTTCTGGTAAAGAAACACACTAATCTTATGGATTCAAAAACAACCAAAATCACAATACTAACAAAGTGAATGGCTTCCTGGTGATACTGCTTCTACCCGTCAGTGCTTAGATATTATCCCACTGAAAAAATGAATACAGAATTCCCACCAACTGTCATCAAATGTCTTTCTAAATGTAGATGAAATGTATATCCCCATAATGACCTAAACAATCAAGTCTATGGCTTTTACTTCTTTACCAGACTAGTTACATGATGTTGTCCAAATTACATTGTGTCTCATTACATTACTATGTTTTAGCTTAACTGTAAATATGTTCTTTCTACATTTCAAACCTCCGTTACTTTAATACCTGTTGAAACATTAGTTGACACATTACTCACCGGTCAGCCTCTCCAGTATTTCATTCTGGACTTACATCTCTCTGGTAGCCCCTTGGCCACTGATTCTCTACCTGTGCTACCTGCTATAACTCAATCAATACTAGAGACATGTCAACATTCACCAAACAGCCTCTTATCCCCAAATATGGAGCAGGTCAATTCTAAAACTGTCAATCAATGGTCAGATTGAACAATGGAGTTGGGCAGCAGGTTCCTTTCAGTCCCTAAATGAAAAATGTACATTGTAAAGTTTACACTCCCCCTTTTTTACACATTCTCATGTGTAAACAAAAACCTGTATGGGAAGAAAACCTTCAGGTCATAATGGATTATAAGACAATACCAAACATTTTTCCCAGTAAACACTTGAGAGTGTTTCTCTCCATCATTCAGTCCTAAAAGAAACAGAATTCCAAATTTCCTAGTTTGAGTTTCACATTCTGCAAACAGCCACCTCCTGTGGGAGTGAAACATCATGAAGCAGATTAGATACGGTTTCCCCTTTTGTGCAATGTTAGGAAACCTCTCATTTCACACATTATTATCACACAAAAATAATGTGTTAGTCCAAAACATGCTTGATTAGTCATCGTTTCAAATCACGCAGTTGCACTGATCAGGTGCAGACATACACACACTCACACTCACACTGTCAGGTTGTAAAGTCAGGTTTGGTCAGGTTCACCGCAGAGTCAGTCATTGACAGTGCCTTCCCAAGTTACCCTGTCTGTCAGGGTCAAAGGTCAGTTGGTCTCCGTCTTTTTGGCCATGTGTTGTGCTCTGCAGAGACTTTGATGTTCCAGCACAGGCCAGCATCCTCCGTCTATACAAATCTGTATATATGGAGCGCCATCACTTATTAATTCACAATTACAACTATAATGTTCAAGATATCTCCAACCCCTCCTTGCTGTTTCCCACATTCCCTGAAAAGTGTCTAGCCAAAAAAATGTCACTTCCTTATTGTACTATTACTATTACTGCAATTCATTTACACCTAATTAGTATTAAAATGACTAATAGATCTATTTCAGAAACATGTGTACCTCACTATCTTGTGTCAAAACATTACTAGGATCTGTAAAGCTCTGCTATTTATTCCATAACTCATTCTATCAATTTATCTTCAATTCTGGTGCACTTAAAGAACAATGTTACCCTCTTTCACAGTGCGTGGAACTCTGGGTGTCTGAACATGAAACCAGTACCTCAAATTGAAATACTATATTTTGTTTAGAACCAGCTTTCCCTTCAACATGACCTATATAAATAAATATTTATCTGATCTTATAGAGCTGTTACTAAAACTCTCCCTTTGAACTGATCAATACTGTAACAAATTAAAACACTACCAAATTCACACACGAATAAAAAATCCAGTGCATACTTCCTTCATGCCCCCCCCCTTTTTTGTATCAGTGTGTATTAGACTGATTTTTCACTTCCCTTTAATAGTTCCCCTCTTTTCCGCTATTTTTATTTACCAATTGACTAATTTATGGTCCATACATCTTCTTATCTTCACTTATTTATCAAGTCAATTCAAGTTCTTTACAATACATTAGTAGATACCTTGTGGAGTCTTCACAATAACTAATCCCCTCTAGGATATGAAATCCATTCATCTTCAAGCAGATACTATGTCCTTATTTATGTTTTGTTCACGATAACAATGGTATAACAACCACATGTCATCAATTCTGGTCCACCTAAAAACCAATGTTAAACTCTTTAGCAGTGTGTGGAACCCTGGATGTCCGAACATGCAACCATTCCTCCCTCCTTTATCAAGGATTTAAAAACAGAAGTCATTTCATATTTCCCATGGTAATAACTATGCTACAATGGTGAAATCAATTATTTAGATTGGAATACTATATCTGGCTTGGCACCAGCTCTCCCTTAAACATTATCCATACAGATAAAGATTTGTCTTATAGAGTGGTTCCCAAAACTATCCCACTACTTTATTCACACGTGAATAAAAATGTCAAAGAATATTCTGTTAACCTGATGAAAAGATTGAAGAATATGGTTGTACTTTGTCATGTGGCCCCCTTTAACCCTCAGTGTGTTCTCATTTTACTCTAATAGTTTACTGCTATTTTTAATTTAATAAATCTTTCTGTCTTTACGTATTTATGCTTTAAATGTGCGTTTTGTGAATAAGTGTGTTTATGTGTAAACTCACTCATTCCCGTTTTCCTTTTCTCCTCCTCTGGTTTTCTCAAGCCGTGACCCCGGCCTCCTCACTTCAAATCGACCATGCCAACTCCTCTGATTCTGTGTTCTCTTCAGTCCCTCAGCTGTAACTTCATCCGCTGTCAGCCATTGGCCCAGTTACCTCTGCATGCCCCATCTTGCCCTGCTTTGCATTTTATCCCCTCCTTTACAGTCTCTCTGCTGTTTTTATGGGGGGCAGATTCTGCTCTCATGTCCCACACTTTGCTCTTGTGCTCAGCTTGGAACTTCATGGTCCCGTCTGAGGGACTGTTGAGCGTAGATTTCTGCCCGTCAGCATGCTGTCTGGTTCTGGATGTCACAGGCGGAGATAGTTCTGGCTGCAGTCTTGTTGTTGTCGTTTCAGCTCTGGTTCTCTGTCTGTTCGATGGAGAAGGAGGAGTTTCCTGTTGGGTTAGGTCTTTTGTCTGCTTGGAGGGTCGGGACCGTAGCCTTTTCTAACTCAGAGGGGGAGTCCAGGTCTCGGGACGCATTACCTATAAAAAATCTAGCACACTGAGGTTAAATAAATCCAACCCTTTCCACTCTGACTCTTTGTAATCATACTATCTGTCTTAATTGTTAAATGCCATCTAAACAACCTAATTGATGTCTACAAATGATATTACAAAAACCCACTCTAAAAATTGTTTCATCCATTGCTACATATGTACCCAACATAACTCTTTCAGGAAACCATTTTCTCCTATACATTGAAAAACGTACATGTTTCCAGCATCACATATTCCACACACCACGAAAGAACATCTACATATTTTCTCCAATATTTTAAGCTAGTTTCTATAACAAGATTATCACGTGTGACATAATAATCAGATGTCTTGTTTGCTAACCAAGAATATTAAACTTTAAAATGTCTTTTGGCCAGTTGAAGTCCTGCTTACTTCATCCTTAAACTCTACTTTAATTTGAAACCAAAAAAGGTCTTCCTTCTCCACCATGATCCTATCTCTATATCAAAGTCCAGACAAACTGATGATTTATCTTTATAAACCATGAGGAATGACTCATAAAACACTATTCTCCCTTACTTCAGTTCTAAATCAAATGAGCCAGACAGGAAACCCCTTTTAACCACTTGAAATTGTTTATCTAAGTTGTGTTGCAAGCAGGTTAGATCTGTAATGAATTAAAATCAATATTTAAAGACGCAATATAAGTTAAATATATTGTTAAGGTAATTACTGTTTTATTGTGAAGGCATCTCTGGCGAACAGCGGCCTTTGGCTTTTATTTTGAAAGGCCGTTCCGGAACAGCCGTGTTCCTAGAAACACGGCAAATTGACAATCGTTCCAATGCATTAACTATAGTCGTGAAAGAGACAAGGAGGGGGAAGGCGTGTGGAAGCAAGCAATGAACTGAAAATGCCACCAATCCTGTTTTAACGTGATGGCGCACATTGAAAACCTAAACGCCCTGTCATAACTGACAAGCGTTCAAAAACCTTTCTGCTTATCCCTTAGGCCACTATTTTTGTCTTATTCATAACCTAAAAATACAATTGTGATGAATAGCTTGCTTTTGTATCATTACATTTACCAACATAAAACAAGGTCTGTACTAATCAACAATGACAACCCACAGACAGCTCATTTAGTTAAATATACGCAATATATTGACTTCGCTTTTATTTATCTGACTTAATTAACGTGCTTCCCCCCCTTTCAGCCACTAGATGGCAGCAGCAGAGCACAAATGAGCTTCACTCTTCTGACTCAATGTCTGATATCCATAGACAATGCTCATACAGGTTATTTAGGTAAAAATCACACAGATTTATTCCCCTTACATTTTGTCCGGCTTGATAACGTGCTTCATATGTCGTCACGCAGGACTCTCTGCCTACCTTGCGATCAACGTTATGTTTACGTCAGCCTTTCAAATTAATTTTTACAGACAAGGGAAACGGGAGCCGGTCTCGTCACAATGTAGGTGACGTTAGCGCTCTCTCCCAAGGATTTAACAGATAAAAGTCCGCTGACACTTTCGCTTATTTGGTCTTGGACTCTTATTTTACCCCCAGTTATAAACGGCGGACCGATCTTAAATATCGATCATCCAGGTTACGTCGTGTGGGACTCACACCGCACATCCCACGAACTGCACCGCTCCTACGCCACTTCCGGACTAAACTACCTGAAGATCCACGCTAAACTGCTCTAATTTCTTGTTACGCAGGACTCTCTATACCTGACGATCAACGTTCACGTGTTATATATAACTTTCCTAACATGGTAAAAAAGATGCATTGTATACTCCATTCAAACTTCAAAAACACTCTGAAACGCCTACAGACAATCATACATGGCCCTGCTATTGTCCGAGGCGCCCAAAAGTGCTTGTTCCCGACCCAGTGTGGTCCTCTGAATCCTTCCACAGCCCTGTCTACTCGGAAACGTCGGAGATCACCATTTGTTAGGAGATTTGTGTGGACCACTTGTCCGCTTTCTTAAACCTCCTCGCGTTCCTAGAACATAGCCGTTATCTTACAGGAAGGAAACCCATAGCAAACAAGTAACCGTTTAACAATAATCCACTTTAATGGTAATATGCAATGCAATACAATCAAGTACAATCAATACAGTACAAATTACATACAGTTCTGTGGGATCCCACATTTACCTGATACTCACGTGAGCCAGCCAGCCAGCCAGCCAGCCAGCCAGCCAGCCAGCCAGCCAGCCAGCCAGCCAGCCAGAGGAGAAAGAGACCGAACACAGCGGGGTTTCTGTCTATATCCCTCGCTGACCCAAGGAGGAGTTATCTGCGCCTCCCTTCCAGACCAGTGATTGGCTGCCCAAATTATCATCAACACCCCACATCTTAAGTCCCCAATCCCAGTGGCTCAGCTTCCTTATCACAGGGATCTGAGATGACTATGTCAACTCCACACCTTCCCCCTCTTCCTTTGTCCTCATAAAACCACATGTTAGCAGGCCCAAAACCAGCCCAGTTTTCTACACAAATCATTTTCCCTTTTTAAGCATCTTGATAGTTTACTAACCTGAATACATACAAATATTTCTTTACAAAGGTGATCAACAGCTTTACACAAGATAGTATTTCCACTTCTGGGGCAGACCCTCTATATCAGGGGTGTCAAACTCAAGGCCCGGGGGCCACATCCGGCCCGCGACTTCATTTTCTGTGGCCCCGCAAGAGCTTGCAAAGAATATAATACCTTTAATATACGGTTACATGCCGCTTTACAGAATCAGGTTGCCCATAAACTACATGTCCCACAATGAATCTCGTTTTGTGACATGCGCACTGAAGAGACTTGCAATTATTTGCCCTAGACTTCTGCTTTCAGACGTAGTTGGTAGTTAATTACTAAGTTATTATCCTATCCGATAATACTCCAATTCAAAGGCAATAATGTAATATAACACATTATTTTATATATATTAAATATGTATATTTATATAGTTACAACCGGCCCTTTGAGTGCAACCATAATGCTGATGTGGCCCGCGATGAAATTGAGTTTGACACCATTTATCTAGCTATGAGAAAATAGCTAAAGAAAAAACGTAATAACATAATACACTCTACTGTTTATGATGAGAATCAATCATATTTACATGATATATTGTCTTTTTAAAAGCCACACAATTCATTTAGTCAATATTAAGTGTTTTATATTTGTTTTTAACAAGTACAAATTGATTGAACAAAAAAAAACCTGACTTGACCTGACTGTGGGTTTTCTCTGGAAGTGTTTCCTTGTACGATGTGAGGGTCTAAGGACAGAGGGTCTAAGGACAGAGGGTCTAAGGACAGAGGGTGTCGTATTGTCATACTGATATTCTGTACACACTGTGAAGACCACTGAGACAAATGTAACATTTGTGATATTGGGCTATATAAATAAACATTGATTGATTGATTGACTTGAGGTTAGCGGTTCTGTTAAATTAAAGTCAAATGGAGGATGCAGGAGATGCAGGAATGACAGTTAAGGCTAACTGCTTATCAGCCTTTCTAAAGATGAAACCTGGCACCTCAAGGGTTTGGGGAATGTGAATGGATTAATTAAATACTTTTGAAGCCACACCCAAGGTCAGAATGAATCAGATGTGCAGTCTATTTTTAATGAAGATACATATTACATGTGCGTTTTAATATAGGCGGGGGTTAGTGCTTAAGTGGGGCTAATAATATCTTATCTTTAAAGTACATCTATTTATGTCCATAAAGCTTTTTCTACCTTCACTAATGAGTGAAAAATGTACAGTGAACCGTCATGTCGTGTCCCCTCATCGGTCACTGTTGTCCAGGCCTCAACATGCATCCCTGATAGAGGTCATGTACTGGATCTCTGCATTATGATGCTAATATGAGGCTTTGGCTGACTCAACCCCCTCACTCATGCAAGACTCAATCGGATGATCTCTGCTCCACCTGTCCCTTCTTTCCAGTTGCCAAGACTAAGCGAATGTCTCTTCTCTCTGCCCACAGCTGTCACAAATCACAGAATGCCTGGCATGCATGGTCCACAGGACTCTCTGGCCAGCGGACCGTGCGGTTGGTCGGTCAGAGGGAGCCGTCTCAGGGACAGTGCACCCTTAGCACCTCGACATGGCTTCTGGCCAGAATTCAGTCTGATTTAGCCCCCTTAGGTTAACCTCACTTATGTGTTTCTAAAGTGCCAACATCTGTATCAAAACACGAGTCAACTTCAAACATAGATGGAGGAGAAATATGGGCTGGCCCTGCCACCCTTCCAGATGCTGTGCCCCAGCAGCAGGCTCAGTATCAGCTCTCTGTTTACCCTTGGTGGGGCGAGATGCTCACTGCGCTAATGCTAATTATCATCATTGGGACTCGATTGCATCTGGTTTGCTCTACTTAACTTCATCAAGCAAACCCACCTACTCCATGGAGGTGATTGAAACAGATAGTGCTTACAGTCTTTTTTAAATCAATGTCATCATGCCCTTTTTGGGGTGAATCAGATATGATGTGCTGATATGGGATCTGATATTGATAGCTATCTCTGTCTCATAGTGTCTGTAAAGGATACTTCAACAGGGAAGAGTTTTCACCCTCTATAATTCAAGTTAAAAAAACACTTTTTAATTTCATTGCTTATTTGAAAGCAAATATTATGTATTATTGAAGTTACCGTTAGACCCTTTACAGTATGTACATTTACTCAAGTATTTAACAAGAGTATTTACATTCGCTTATTGTACTTCAATTTCACTATATCTTAAATGAAATACTGTACTTTTTACTGCACTACATTAATGTAGCAGCTATAGCTATTAGTCACTATGCAAAGTGTTGTATCTCTACATAAATAAAGGACATGATGAGCTTAAGAATAAAATGCCCTGTTATTTAGCCAACAATACACACATGACACCACTTCAAGTACATCGCTAACGTAATGCTATAGACAACCTCCATCACCACCATATGACTTCATGTCACCACTATCAAGCTAAAGGGGGCTAATGTGTGGTGTGACAATGTTTAGTAGTTTAATTCAGTCACGTGTTAGCAACTGCTGTTCACCAGTGGGGTATCTACTGAAGTATTCTATGTTTTACCTTATTTCGAGCATCTAACCAACTATCTAACTCATTCAAAAAAACATTGACTTAGAGATGAGCAAACCAAAGAGTGCTAACATGTTAACTCATTTCTGGATTTAAAACTCATTCCTGCACCTCTAGCTATGTTATATACAGTACGTTCATGATGATACATGGGAACATAATTTGGGGGGAGTGGCTTTGGATGGAGACCTGAAGGGACGCGGTTTCAGCTTTGCAAACTAAGCGGCATTCTCTGTAGATTTAGAAAAAATAGTTTGCAACATTATGCTGGGTTTAGAGGTTGGACATCTTTTAAAACAAGGTCACGTTTGCTTGGTTTTCAAATCTTTCCCATCTTAGTTTTCTTTTACATCAGAAATAACATGCTTTTATTAGAGCTTATTTTACACCATGGTAATACTTCTAACTAAATAACAGTTTTGGAGAGGTACGTACAAAACAAATACTCTGACTCTTCCTCTGTCTGTGGGCTCTTGGCGAGGTCTCTCATTGCAAATGCCTGGATGATGAATCCCAACTTTCCATTCGATAAAAGCAAACCAAAAATATTTTAGCAAGACAGTAACCATATGAATGTCAACAGCAAGGAGACAAGAGTTGTTACTGTAAAGCTATCCGAGGTGATCTGTAAAATTGAGACAGAACAGGGTGAGTGTGTGAGCACATGTTTACTGAAGATGAACTGATATATGCCCTTGTGTAAATATATATAAATAAAACAAAATCAAGCAGCACAAGTAATCTGGGCCCTAATTAAAAGCCGCAGACATATTTGAAATGCTTCAAGTGAGGCAGGCTCTCTCTGTCTGCATGCATGTGTTCAGATGTCATTAATTCTTCAGGCTGAAAGACTCTGTTCTGATCTCTCATGAAGATGAAGATGAAAGTAGCCTTACATATTTAATGATGCAACTTATGATCACAGGACCAAGCCACTTCACTAACATACTTTACATTTTACATGTTGCATCTAAACTATGCTCTGTGACGATACATATTGTGACAGCAAAACAGCATACAGAAGCTAAGGCCTGTAAAAGCTTCTCTGCTATTACATAAGACTTTCTGCTGAGATGGGGATTAATGCTGCATGAAAAACTGGACTTTTTAAAGAGGCCCTATTATGCTTTTTGGGATTTTCCCTCTCCTGTAGTATGTTAGGTTTCTGTGCATGTAAATGGTCTGCAAAGGCTACAATCCAAAAGTTCCCTCCAGAGGGAGTTTCTCTCCCACACGCTCCCTGTCTGAAAGACCTTCATTGAACTCCTTTGTTTACTTCCATAACATAGTGACATCATTACGTAACACTCTTCTATTGCAGTTCCAACACAATAGGCGCATTCACACCGCAGTACTTTTCCCACAAAGGTTCATGAGAACTCTTTTGTCGCGTTCACACCAAAAAGAGCCAGTACTAAAATTAGTTCATGAGAACCTTTTTACCCCCTTTTCAGTCCCTGCTAGAGAGCAGGTACTTCCGTGGGAGAAAAAGGTTCCTATGCCTGATTGGCTGGGCGGATTACAAACCACGCCCCGTAAAACTCCCAAAAAGTTTTGTGAAGCCGCCATTTTATTATCCTCGCATTAGTATTATTAGCATTAGCATTAGCCCAGCGCAGAAACGCAGAGAGACTAACTTATGGCAACACAAAATAAAACATGGGAGCGGTGGAGATGAGGAGGTGTCGGCGTTCTGGCGATTTACTCGGAAGGCTTCAGTAGAAGCTGCTGGGACTCCAGTCCCCAACTCCGGGGACTTCCGGCCGGGGACTTTGGGCGGCAGTATACGCTGTGAAGTGGTTTGCGGCCTGCCAGTAAACCCAAAGCAGAAGAAGAAGAAGAAGTGACGTCAGCGGCTTCATTTGCCTAATCCACCCCCAGGGACTTATTCCGGTGTGAACGCGATCTGTACTAAGTTCATGAGAACTAAAGAGTTCTCATGAACTAAGTTCTCATGAACCTTTGTGGGAATGCGCCTATTGTACTTGAAAGGAAAAAAAAGAGCTTTTGAACAATTTTCATGTAAACATGCCCCTGGCCAACTCTCGGCCCCACGCAAAGTTATGTGATGAGGCCCTCTGTGTCGCGAGTGTCGACGGGGGGGGGTTTCGGAGCTTCGAAACTGTGACGTGCTTACAGTAATTGCAGCGCATAAAGGTGCACCGCATTTGCGCTTCGAGATGAGGCCTACTCCGCGAGGTGAGGCCCCACGCAGTCTGCGTGATCTGCGTGTAGGGAGGGGTGGGCCTGTAAACATGTCACAGTAGAGTAAAAAAATACAAATGTTAAAAGGGGTTTGATGAATAACACGGGGCAGACATGTGTGTAGTCACAGTTTTGAGTAAACTTTGTATTTGTCATTTGTATTTGTCTGCTATAGATGCCCATGTAAATCTAAGTAATTTGTCTATTAGTATTGTTCCAGCATGAAGATGTGAAGCCCAATACTATATTATAATATACTATGTTATGAATATAGACGAATTTTGTGAATATTTGTCTAAATTCTAAATAAAACCTCTGGTTACATAAGCTGATTTATTACTGAATAAACTGCTCTCTGATTCAGGCTGCAGCCACACGAGGACGATAACGGAAACGCACCGAAATCGTTATCAAAAAAGTCTTCCGTCCAAACGCATTAGGCAACAGAAACGTGTCCGTCCACACGAGACAGCTCGAACCGCTGGAGACGCTGTAGTACATGCATGGTTGCCATGGTTGTCCTTCTGTTTATTCTCCGCACTGGATTTAGCAGCAGAGGTTGTTAAGGTTCGGCAAAAGGTAGGACCCAAATGCAGATTAAAAGGGAAGCGGGTTTCAAAACAAAAGCGAGCTTTAATAAAAAAAAGATGATGAACATAAATAACATGGCATGAAACACATAGGTAACACGAGGAAGGTACAATACCAAAAACGATCGTGACCAACATGGAGGGAGACAGGAAAAGCAATGAACCGACAAGGCACACAGGGGAAGACAAGACTAAATACAGAGAGGGGTAATCACAGGACGAGACACAGCTGGGCAAGGGAGGCAGTAACACAAGGGCAACAGGTGAACACAATGAGACAATCAGACACAGGAGGAAAAACACGGGAAGGAAAACAAGAGACAGGGAGAACAGAATAGCAAAACAAAACCCATACCAGACAGACAAAACTAAAACCGTGACATAACACCAAGATCTTGACAGAGGTGGAGTTTCGCCGGTCAACATGTGTTAAAGTTTAAATCTTCTGGACAAAATTAGAAAAGTGCCGGCCAAAGGTCTTCTTTGTTATTTATTGAGCTTTAAAACAAATGAATAACGACTCTATTTAATAATATAAGAATAATACACGGAGGACAGAGCCTCTCTTTTCCTCCCCCTCTCCTGACAGCCCGTCAGTATCCGTGGTCTCATGCAGCTGGCTGATCCAGTAATGAGTGACCCGACAGTAACAATAAACATATTTATAACTAGTTTAGGCAGTTTGAGAGGTTATTAAAATAGCTAAGGGTGATGATCAGACTTGAAGTGTGTGTTTTGTTCCGCTCATAGCTCCATCACAGCGGGCGGAGCTGCAGGTTATCATGCAGAGCTGCGTGTCTCCTCTCCTGTCCGATTAGACTTCGCACACGTTTATGTCCATATTGATAAAATCTAGCTGGAAGCTCCTGCTGGGTGCACGGTCCTGCGAGATACCGGGACCTGGCTCAAAACACTGAGGCTATGGCGTCATCGTTAGCAGGAAATGATCGTTATAGGGCGTAATCACGGAGTCGTTTGGCCCCCCAGAGCGTTTCGTCCGCAGATCTACCCACCTTGGGACCCGTTATCGTTTTCTGCGTTTCCATGTCGGCCTCGTGTGGCCGAGCCGTCTATCTGTTAGAGAACTGTAGCGGCCCGTCCGTACGGCGGTGTGCATTGAAGCTTCAACGCTTCTGCCCCCCTGCTTGGTCGGTAAACCAACCAAGGCAAGGTCATCTATTGAAGATTTTGTTGAGTCCCCAAATGAGGATTTGTTGAGTGGCTGACCATTACAGTCTTGAACTTCCCAACAAGTTGAATAAAGAGGAGTTGTTGGTAGAAATAAAGGCACAGTTAGTGGAAAAAAGTGTTTTGTCTGTCTTTCTGGGACCTGCCTCCCAACAGTCAATTGAGTCAGGTAATGTTTCAGCTGTGGCTCCAGTCCTGTCTGGACTTGGGGTTGGACTATCATTTAAAGAACAGAAAGAGCTTCTAATGCTACACTTGGAACGTGATGTGGAGGTAGAAAAGTTGAGACAAAATGCCCGTCTTCAGGAAGCGGAGATAGCTCAAGTTCAGGTCAGACAAAAACTAGACTTGGAGCGCTATAGATTGGAGCTGATGAGTGAAGGTAAGCTTCCATCTGAGACTAGGAGAGCTGCAGAGACTGTAGGTCAGGTTCCTGCAAATCAAGCATTTGATGTTGCTCTTAATTTGAGGATAGTTCCGAGGTTCAACGAAAAGGACCCAGACATTTTCTTTGTGTTATTTGAGCGTCTAGCAGAGGCACGGAACTGGTCTGATGTTGAGCGCACCCTTCTGCTTCAGTGTGTCTTCACTGGAAAGGCCCAGGAGGTTTTCGCTGCCTTGACTGCTGAAGACAGTAGCAATTACCAGTTGGTTAAAGCTGCTGTACTTCTGGCATTTGAGTTAGTACCTGAAGCATACAGTATCGACAGCGCTTTAGGTTACTCAGAAAAGAGAAGCAGTCACATATGGAGTTTGCTCGTGATTTAACCACTAGTTTTAACCGTTGGTGTGTTTCCTCACAAGTAAAAACTCTGGAAGATCTGCAGGAGCTTATCTTGCTTGAGCAATTCAAAAGTACCTTGCCTGACCGTGTTGTTACCTACATTTATGAGCAGAAAGTAAACAGCCAAGCTGGAACATGAGTTTACTCTGTCCAAAGGGGCTTTTGTGTGGCGGTGCACCTTAGTGCGCTGACAAGCCACACACTCACCAGCCCAAGCCCTCACGTCCTTTTTTAGCCCCCGCCAGACAAACTTCACGGTCACCAAGCGCACCGAGGGCTTACCGCCGGGGTGAGACAGGTCGTGCACCGCCTCAAAAACGGAGCGCCTCCAACTGGCGGGAACGACTGGCCGCGGCAGGCCTGTGGAGACGTCGCACAGGAGAGTAACGTCCGCGTCACCGAAAACCACGTCTTCCAAGCACAGCCCCAAGCTATCCTCCTTCGGGGCCTGTATGCCGGGGTCCATGACCTGGTCCGTCCAGGCCCAACTGGACGGCCCCGACGACGACCCTGGAGAGGAAATCTGCATCCAGGTTCGATTTGCCAGCCACGTGTTTAATGTCTGTGGTCAACTCCGAGATTTAAGACAGCTGCCGCTGCTGACGTGCAGACCAAGGCTCCGCCACTTTTGACATGGCGAACTTGAGCGGCTTGTGGTCGACAAACGGCGTAAAATCACGGCCTTCCAGTAAAAAAACGGAAGTGCCGCACGGCCAGCCAGAGTCCAAGGAGCTCTCGGTCAAAGGCGCTGTAACTGCGTTCCCTGGGCGTCAGCTGACGGCTGAAAAAGGCGAGTGGCTGCCAAGCGCCCTCCACCCACTGCTCGTGCACCGCACCAATGGCGTAGTCCGATGCGTCTGTGGTAATGGAGATGGGAGCCGTGGATGATGGGTTCGCCAACAGGGCCGCCTGAGCCAACGCAGTCTTGACCTCCGTAAAAGCAACTTCAGCTTCTGCTGTCCAGTCGATCGCATGGATAGGGGCCTTACCCTTTAAAGCCTCATACAGCGGCCGCATAATGTGGGCGGCCCGGGCGTTGAAATGGTGGTAGAAAGTCACCATCCCCAGGAACTCACGGAACAACCGGGCTGTGAGCGGGCGAGGAAACACCGCAACAGCCTCAACAGCCTCAACAGCCTCAACAGCCTCAACCTTCACCGGCAGGGGTGCTGCACCGCCTTTGGTGACGCGGTGTCCGAGGAACTCAATGTCAAACACCCCGAACTGGCACTTTGCAGGATTGATTATCAACCCGTGTTGGCTGAGCCTCGTGAAAAGGGCTCGGAGGTGGGACAGGTGCTCTTCCACCGAAGCGCTGGTAACGAGTATGTCGTCCAGGTAGACGAACACAAACGGCAAGTCCCGCAGCACCGAATCCATCAGGCGCTGGAACGTTTGAGCGGCATTCTTGAGCCCAAAAGGCATCCGAAGGAACTCGAAAAGTCCAAACAGCGTTATCACTGCCGTCTTGGGAACGTCCAGGGGATGCATGGGCACCTGGTTGTATCCACGCACCAGGTCGTCAACTGCGGTCCGTGTCCTCCACGAGCGACGTCCTCCCTCGACGCAGGAACCACACTCCGTTGAGCGCCCATGTCACACAGAAACAAACTTCCCGAGACTGTCGCTGACGAAGAGAAGCCTGCTCGTGCCACCAACGCTCAGGGCCACTACTGAGCACCGGCTCCCCCGTTTCCCGGAGGTTTGTAACTGCAGGGAGCGATACACTTCTTCGCCCTGGGCCCGAACCGCGCGTGGTAAAAGCACTCTCCTGTGTCCCCACGCCGGCTTGGCAACGTAGCGTCCAACCTCCCCCAAGTTTTCTTAACTGTTGAGGGGGCACTGAGCATCACAGCTAGCGCCTCTGCGCCAGACTGCTGGCTGGAAAAAACGGTCAGCCTCTTCAGCCAAGACGCGGGGCTCCGTAATGGACGTGTTGGCTAGCGCCGTCTGAACCCGGGAAGGCAAGTGGCGCAGGAATGTCTCCATAAACAATATCCGGGGATCTTCCCCCCCCAGCAGATTCAGCATTTTCTCCATGAGCTGAGATGGCTTGCTGTCTCCTAGGCCTTGAATGTCAAGAATCTGGCGTGTCCTCTCCTTAGCAGATAAGCTAAATGTCTTAAGGAGAAGGGCCTTAATCGCCTCATATTTGCCATGGTGAGGGGGGTCTGCGATAAATCCCACCAACCTGGACGACGTGGAGCTTCCCAGCGCTGCTACCACGTGGAAGTATTTCAAGTCCCCGTTACGGACTTGTCGGCAGGTAAAGTGGGCCTCCACGTGTGCGAACCACGCTGCAGTGGCATGCTCCCAAAACTCCGGCAGTTTAACAAAAACATCGCGATCAGCCATGTTCATTAAGTCTTCGGAAACTTTCACAAAAACGTCAGGGTCACCAGTGTAGAGCCGATGGAAGGGAGTCAGAGGCGGTGTGTTCAGTATGGAACTCCACACTTTATTATCCATTAATAATCAAGACAAGGTAAGTACATTTGCTGCTACTGCATGTCAAGCTAGCATGAATGACACCAAACCCCGGTACCCTCACTAACGGGTCCGTGTAGCAACACAATAATCCCAACGGTGAATTATGTCCCATAACGTGTCACCACACTACTGAATTTCTGCTAGCTTGACAACTAGCTAAGATGCTAGCTAGCAAGTGAATGAACTAACTTTCTTTTAATTGCTTATTCTTTCTGCTTTAGGATTTGGTATGGGCACAATTTAAAGTTAAAATAGGGTATATATAAGCACTTAAATTGAATTGTATATGCAATAATCTGATTCACTAGGTGCATGGTGAGCTAACAATTCAAGTTGTAACCTCAGCTCGTCACGCACGCTAAGCTCTTCACCATTAACTTCCATACAGATTTTCTGTCAGTAGATCAAAAAAAGTGCCAGAAGACTGAACAGTGATTAGATATTGAATTGTTAGTATGTAAATAATCATGTTAAAACCACAAAATGAGCGTATCATTGATTTTCAGCTCAGTAGCTCTAGAGAACATCCCGTGATCCTTCACTTTGAATTGTAAAAAATGGGGAAAACAATATGAAGTCTGTTATTCTTCAAAACGCTGAACTGTTACAGTTCTTTCCATTGATATATTGTGCTTGTTGTGAACGTTTAGACATCCCTTAAGGCTCTTTCCTTAAAACACCCACCTCCCTCATTCCTTTCTATTTCTGTCCGCAGATATCTGCTCTCTCCACGATGCCAGAGAAACTCTTCTTGCTCATTATTAAAGATGTCTATCACACATTTAACATCTATAAGAAAGCAGTTACATAGAGCAGAAACCGTGATCAACCTGTTTTTATTTGACTTCATATAAGCAGAGAAAGTAGTGAGGTTAGAGATGTGTGATGGAATGAGAAAAGGAAGAGTGAATGTGAACACATGTTGAGGGTGTGTGCAGGGGTGAGATTATGGAGGAATGCCGGCAGTCCAGGCCAGTCTCCATTGCGGATCTTAAAAGGATTTTCCGCACAATTTTTAGCTTCAGACGATTCAAACAGAGGCTCAGTGATCAGCGTTCACTGTTTTATCTTCTATTTCAAGCAGTGACCAACAGGTACCATAAACTGCATGTGTTTGAGGTGACGCATCTTGTCAGAGAATTCACTCACTTCCTGTTATAGATTTCATTTCAAATGCTCATAAAGGGAAAAGGTGTATGGAGTTTGAAATTAACATTTTATAAAAAACGTATTTTTAAATATGGCCTATATTGAAAGAGTCCTTGACAGTAATATATTCACATCACATTAGCAATGAAGATAATACTATACTATAAACTCTTTAGTATAGGGTTACTGTTAGAAAAAAAAAACGTATTAGCCCCAATAAGAATAAAGGTATGTGAAGATAACTTTTCAACCAATTGAAATCTATCAAATTCACATAAAAACAACAGTTCACTGAAAAAACTGAAATGTTGACTTTAATAAAATGTATTATGTCAACAAGTTTCTCCTAACTGTATTAGGTAGTTGAAAGCAATAATATAGCTTCAAGGCTACAACTCAATATAATTGTTTTCAACTAACTGAATACAGTAACATGGATTTTGTCCACTATTAAAGTCAACATTTCAGTTTTTTCAGTGTAGATTAACAGAGCAAAAAGCCCATAAAGAAATTAAACATCGATCTGGTCTTCTTTTTTTATGGCAATCAGATTGCATTCAACATGACATCACCTTCAGTGTAAAACCTTGTTGTTGACTTCTTCCTGGTTTCTTCTTCGTGTCTTTACAGTTTCATGACGCTGACATTTCTCCTGAGCTCATCTGCATAGTTCAGACTAACATTTCCACATTCCAACAGCTGCTATATTCAACCACCAGGCAATGAAACCAGAGGGGCAGCTTTCCACGATTAGACAGGCCTTACTTTAAGTAAATGTAGCAATGTCACATTTAAAAAATACTAAAAAATAAGTCCAGTATTTAAGTGTCTATGTGTAAAGAGTAAAGAAGCCTCCATTGGTATAAAAACCTATATAACATATTAAAGGAAAGGGAAAACCCCAAAGCATAAAAGGGCCCCTTTAAATAAATGTATCCAAGTGCCATTCAACTTTCATTATACTTTTGGTTCATTTTTGCTGAACCAAGGCTTTATATTATTTCCTGACAAAAGTTCAAGCACACTCTAAAATATTCATTTTAAATGGGTTCTAATGTGGTTCCAACAGTGCTTACCTCCACTGTTAATAATGAAGTCAAACATTATTTATATATTTGAAAGGAAACACTGCTGCGGGGCATGGCAATATTTTCAGAGAATTCCCATCGGCAAGGCCATGACCCTTCCCTTAATCCACTGTTTTCAGCCATTCGCAGCCCGAATGCCAGAAAGCAAACCCACGCTGCTTGCTCCTGGTCCTGAAGCAGCGACCCAATTCTAAGTTGCAGGTGAAACATGTATCATTAAGACAGCTACTTTTCTCACGGTAAGGTAATTTGTTCCAATGAAGAGGGGCAATAATGCAATGTCTATTATTAGTAAAGCTTTGACTAACACTTTAAAATGAAGAACACCTATTTTTATTGCAGAAAAGGACATGGGTTCCTTGAAAAATAACCATGTGGGATTATTTTGACTGATATGATGATTGCAATATGATTGACGATATTGGAGGGACTTGTCATTTTTACATGATTCATCTCGTTATCACTGAAGGATATATTTAAAATGATTATGGTCATGGTGTAATCTTTCAAGAGGATCCAAACAATAATATGTGTCTTAAGATAAAGGATAGGATTTGTAAACCAGGACATCTATGCAGCACTACAATGCTTAATGCAGAATAATAATTTCACATGTTTTACCAGTAACAAATGGTGCGCCTCCTGTGATATTGCCTTAGCCCGTGTTGGGATTTTGATAAAATGATGAGTAATTGTGCAACCCTACACACACATGTTCTGTATTTATTAATTATCATCAAATTGCATATATATTATATATAGATTGTCTAGTTCCTTTTTAATGCAAGAATAGCGAAGCATAACGTTTCAGAGATGTATTTCTGACCACAGGATGCAGAGGATTGATCTGGTTCGTGGTGAAATGCTGCTCTCTAGTGGTCAGTGTCTGCAACTGAACCATTTTTTATCAGCTTCACGGCAACCTGCTGTTGCACTGTAACAGTTGAAAGATAGTGTGGTGTAGTGATGTTGTGTGTGTCTTAATAGTGCTCATAAATTATGATATGATACATATAATTATAGACCAGATGATAATTATTCTCTGACCAAGGGCGTCACTTTGTCTTAAAATATGGTGGGGACATGTCAGAACCAGTAAAAGTGGTCTTTAGAACCAGTCAGAAGGTTTTTAAAGGGTCTTCAACATGTACAATTATAAGGCAGTGTAATGGGGGGCATCAGTTTGAGGTCAGTGTAGATAATTTACCAAGACTAGTGCATAATAATAAACTATGTTAAGAAATGGATCATTGCAAACATGATTTCTGGTTATTTTATAATAAGAGGGATATTTCTTTAAGCTTATGACAATGCACATTCATTTATTGTTTTCCTGTTTTGCATTTGATGTTTTCATTTTGTGAAAATAAAGCTTTATGAAAATGATTTTTAATTTTTAATTTCTTGATGCAAACTATTTACATATTTTGTATCTAAAATGTTAAGAAATTATGCAATAATGCATAATGGAAAGAAAATGTGAGTGGTGGGGAAATGTCCCCAGCAGCTATATCGGTGACATCAATGATGAATTGGTTTGTCGTGGGCTGAACGATGTACACACACACACACACACACACACACACACACACACACACACACACACACACACACACACACACACACACACACACACACACACACACACACACACACACACACACACACACACACACACACGCATACATGCATGCACGCACGCGCGCACACACACACACACACACACACACACACACACACACACACACACACACACACACACACACACACACACACACACGCACACACACACACACACACACACACACACACACACACACACACACACAATAACTGGATTGTATTACAATCATATTCACTCTCTTTTTTTGGGATATGATAGAAATGTTGATAGTCTTTGGAGATTTGTCCCCTATCCTGATATCTTGATGGGAGTGGTCTTTAGATTAGCTCAACATGGGCCCTGGATGTGATGAGAGGAGGTGGATGGGGTGAAGGCCACAGCTTTAACACTTGGAAGCACAGCTGACTACAGGAGAGAGGAGTGTCACGGTCTGTTTATTTTTCCGTTTTATTTTGAAATGTATTACCTCTTTGTGTCTTCTAGTTTTACTTCCTGTCTTTAGTTTCCCTCCTGTGTCTGATTGTGTTCTCCTGCTGCCCCTGTGTTTCACCCCCCCCCCCCCCTCCCAGCTGTGTCTTGTCTTGTGATTATCCTTGTGTGTATTTAGGCCCCGTCGACGATATCAGTTAAACCCGCTGACAGGCCGAAACGGAAACACGGATTCGGAGCCCAAATCCGATCTGGTCTGAGGTCCGTGTGTTCGCCAACAACAACAACAACAACAACAACAACAACAATGGCAGATCACAGGGTTGCGTTCGTGCTCCAGACGCTACTGACCATGATACAGATGTTAGTGCAAAATCTACAGCTCCTCTACCACAACCATCAGCAACAATAATAATATATTAATAATAACAATCGTCATCGGTAGGGATGGGTATCGTTAGGATTTTATCGATACTCTTATCGATACTTTTCAATAATTTGGTGCTCAAAATTATAGACATGAATACAAGATGTGAAGATTAAACAGTCATTTTATTGTAATTTTCTTGCAGAAATAACTGTATAACTTATACATTAGCTTCTCAGAAGCAGACAAAAATAAATAAAATAACTTAAAGGTGCCTGGCTCGCCCTATGCTTTTGGGGGTTTTCCCTCAGACAGAGGATGAAAAGAGGCATTTGTAAATCTTCATCCAGACATTTCAAACTGACAACCATAGCTACAGTGACATCATGCAAAACTGTGATATGAAGAAATTGGTAAAAGGCTAAGATGGCAAAAATATAAAGACGAGTACGTATATTATTCTGGATTGTACTTTTAAATCATCACAAAATAAATGATGTGCTGAACTGAAACACGTCAATATGTGTCTGAAGGTTTAAACAGAACAAAGTATTTGGGCTTAAAATATGTCAATTCCTAGTAAACGACACACAATTGCTGAACCATACATTGAAACGTTGACCTTTAACAACATTTAAATGCAGTTTTCCAATTCACAATGACATCTGTAAGTTTAACTGGTTTATAAAGCATTCAATGAAAGGCCAAATTATCATAGGTGTAGGAGCTCACATTAATACACTGTCAGTGTTAATAACTAAAAAAAGACAAGGCGATGGCCTGCAAGACTTCACTCAGGTAAACAAAACATATTACCCGTGCGCAGCAGCTAACCTGCCTGCGAGCCTTCGCTCAGGTCACAGTTACACACGGCGCGGCTGAAGCCCGCTAGCACTATTAGCACTAGCAGTATCGCTAGCAGCCACATTGTTTAGGCTGTCAAATACGCTGCACCGTTGTAGATTCAATGAGCACATGTATGCTGGGCATTTAAACAGTCCTTCGGCGCCACTCGATGACAGTATACTTGAAATAGTGGCTCTGCAGCAGGTTTAATCGACATTGAGAAACACCCCTGTTCGATACGACGATATATGATACAATATACTTTATTTGTCAGATCAAGTCTGACATTTGACTTGTTCCTGGTTTTGTTCCTATTCCCTGGTTTGTGCATGTTCAGGTTTTCTTGGTTATCGGCTTTTTGAGGATTAAAGCTCACTTTTTGTTCAAGCTGCTTGACCACCAAAACCTGACAAGGACAACAATTAAAAAGTTTGACTGGAGCATGATGATTGGCTGGACAGGAGATTGTGGTAAAATGTAATTGGTTGAGAGTGGATGCCCATAAGGAGCTGATTATATGCAGCTGAGGAGTGAATCTTCCTGACTGAACTTATGCTTTAGCTTCCTATTTCGGTTAGTCTTGTAATTAAGTCTGCCTCCTCATATTCGTTTGGTATTTTTACTTATAAATGATTAAAGCAAATTATGTATTTGGATGCTCTTGATATGTATATTCTTATCAGAATATTCCTTAATGTCATTCAAAGCTTTGATTTATTAAACAAAAGTAAGATGACGGTGCCCCCCCGTGACAACAATTTATCAACACATGCATGAGTTAAACTCATTTTCAAATCTGTGGAAGTCACAATTTGTTCCCAGACAGACATTATTTAGTTTATGCAAATACTGTATGTGTGTGTACAGGGCACTTTTAGACTATTGTATGTTTGGTTTATGCAGGTAAGTTATAGACCAGACTTTATCAACCTGATATATAATAAAAAAACACGACCGGCATCTACTGCTGGGACTAAATATGAAGCTTTTTCCTACAAATGACACTATCTGTGTTTATCCCTATGCTGTGCCAAGACACTGATTAAAATGTGATGATGGTATAAGTTGGAGGTATGCGCTAATACAAAAACAAAACGTAAACAAAGCGTAATAGGATTTTTTAAGCAACATATAAAACACCAATGGCAAACATCAATTGAAAAACATCCCTCTCAAACTAACTTAACATACAAAATGAATTGTTTGAATAAATCATTCTCTTCACTGTGATAATTATGAGACTGCCAGTAGAAACTTAGCGAAATAAGCATTTTCAAAGCAGACTATTTCAAATATTAATAGGCATGAGCCAGACAGCTTAGTTTATTCATGTTGGAGATCTCATTTAAGTGAAGAGCAGACACATTTTGCAATAACACAGCAGAAAGCATCAGAGATGTGGGTGCTTGTGTATAACTTCAGAGAGTCCTTCATTGAACAACTCTCTCACAAAGCTAATCGTCTCTGCTCCACTGTAAACCAGTGTGACACTGACGATGTGGACTGACTAGTTGCATTTCTGTTTGAACTTCTGCACCCTTCTTTCACCATGTCTTCAGCAGCCTACAACACGATGTTGTTTTCAGTTTAAATGATTACAGTAGGTGGAATGGCCTGTCTGAAAAGAGTGAAGGAAGCTCTCACTCTTAAACACTGTTACCTTTTCTCAGAAATAAGTTTCAACCGCTTTAACCTGCTTGAGGCTCCACCATACAAGGAAAAAAGGTATTACATTGCTAAAGTATTCCAAATCATAAATCATCTTAATGTTACGTTAGGTCTATCCTCATTAAAGCAGCTATCATCAATATAGTTCATTACATGTTTTTCCAACAACAGAGCTCCGTGTAAAAGAGTGAATATTGCCCATACATTCCACTGATGGCCAAAACATGAATGATATTGCATTTTAGGGGTGTCTGAATAAGAATTGACATAAACACATTTGATTGGTTATGCCATGTCTGATGCAACAGTGAGGACAATAAAAAGTGCACAGGCAAATTGACAATACATTGTTGAATTTTATAATATGTATAAATATATATATATTATATGTTCTCACTGTTGGATCTACCGCCATCGCACCAGAGGAGGTCCAGTGAGAAGGATTACCCTCACATTATGTTGTCTTTTAACAGCTGAGTTTTTACACATATGTGCCAAATGTGATATCAGGTGCAGGAAGTGATAGAGAGGTTGCTGCATTCCCAACAGCATTGATACAATACATCTGCATACCCTTCAGTACCTTTGCCAAATGTATCTGGCTAGCTCTGTTACCAACATACAGCATGCAGTGTGGTGTTTAATACCTGGTTTAATCTCAAACCTCTGTCACTGTGATGCAGCCTTTGGCACAGAGATGTGGCTCCATGACTCCATCAATGTTAAAGCTCACACACAGAAAATATGTCAATTAGGTCTGACATCTGTGATAACATGACCGAGTGTACTCTGCATCATTTCTCACCCAACATGAACCAACGTGCGTAGTTACTGAAGCTGTGAACGCATCACACCGGTACAACCTTCACTTTGGTGTCCACACACAGACCGTGGCCACCTGGAAACTACGGAGACACTGAACCCAAACCATGTGGTCTGTGCTTCATCTGTTAATGTGAACATTTCCACTGCCAGCGGCGCCAGCAAGGACTAATGAACTAATATGATTGTTAATCCAGGCTCTGCTTTCCTTGTTCAAAGTAATTTAACTAAAATCCCTGTTCCCTCCAGAGGGAGTTTCTCTCCAACACACTCCCCCCCTCCCTGAAACGCCTCCATTAGACTCCTTTGTTTACTTCCGTAACATAGTGACATCACTACATAACAATTGCGCTTCTATTGGCTAGCGCTCCCACACATTGTACAGTATGTGACGGACATCTCTAACTGGTTGACTGTTTTGATGACAAAATAGCTGTCCTGCTAACCAATCAGAGCAGACTGGGCTCTGGTTTCAGACAGAGAGTAAAAAGAGGTGCTGCAGTACGAGACAAATAAAGAGCTTTTTTCATTTTTTACGGACATCCGGTGCTTTTACCAGTGAGCCAGAGGGAATGATGTGTGGCAAAATGGTGTCAGGCCGGATTCGAACCCAATCAGGCCACCAGCTCTACCAACTGCGCAGTGGCCCAAATAAAGCACTTTTTTTCTAAGTACAAATATGAACTTAAAATGTGAATAAAGTCCTCTTTAACATCAGTACTGCACATATATGTTAATGTATCCTTATTCTAAGATCTGAAAACATGAAAAAAAAATGATCTTGACTGATCGAATGTTTTCCGTGTTAGGAATGTTCCTCCCATATTTCTAGTGCAGAGTTGCACAGCACCCTCCAGCACCATGCTGTCACTGCAGGTACAGTGCATGTTGATGTGAGCTGATGTAAGTTGTTCACCTTCTAGTATAATGTACTGAAAAACACACTGAGGGAGAAAACCACATTTTGGGCGTCCTTAAAATCACCATGATACAATAAGTCAGGAAACCATAGCAACAGCAGGCGACACACCATTATTCCTAGGCATTATTCTCTGTGCACATTACCAGACTGCTGGCAAAAAACGTACTTGCCAGACGAAAAAAAACAATCTTCATTGATGGATTCATTTTTTTTAGGGACAAAAATTGTATTAAGTCTAAACATAAAAGTGCTTTAGAAACCAAACACAGACAATTTACAAAAAAAATGTTATTACAATCTCCCCCTTCAGAAGTACATTAGAGTAACACAACACACAAAACAGGAATACTATAATAATACCATTTTAATAAGAATTTGTATTATGTCGCCCTCAGGTCTTCAGGGAGGGTGTTTCACAATCGTGGCCCGTCATAATAAAAAGGCGCCTCACTGTGGGTCTATGTTTTCACACATGTGAAAGGTTATTATTCACTTAAAATGTTGATGATGGTTGAGGGTTATTCTTATAAATTCATGATTTATGTTATAATTACAAATGAGAAATGTTAGTGTTTCCCCCAATATTTCTGTATCACCTACAGTATATCATATTGATACACAAACATGTGCATTTGTTACCAACCTCTTTTTAAAGAATTTGTACAATGGTGTTGTAATTGTTGATTACCAATTATTTCTCCTAGACTTATGCTTTTAGAGGTAGACATTAATTAAGTTATCACTCAAACTAATTATTCACCCTAGCGCTAATGTGGCCCCAGATGTAATGGAGTTTGAACCCCTGTGATAGAGGCTTGGTTGATGGTCACACGCTGACTGACCATGTTCCTGCTCACCCAGAGGAATCTGAACATGGAGCTTCAGTTAGTCACCCAGAGAACACCCAGCTCCCTCACACTGTGGACATATGAAACAACATGTAGGAGCAGATGAGGGGGACAGAGGGGTGTGACTCACTCATACGTCCTGGCCACACACACAGCGGTCACACCGACTCAGTCCTGTAAGTGGCTGAAAGGAGGCAGTATCTTCATATCTTGATGACAGCGCTCAAAGGAAACAGGCTGACAGGTCGCTCCATCACATCAGGTGTTGGTGGGCGGCTCCTGATGATGTCAGAGGCAACAATGCTGCTCCGGCTGTAGGGTACATGGCGTTGGCCGGACCAGAAAGGTCATTAATGTTAGTCACCATTATTCACAGTTCGAGCCCACACACAGAAATATCAGCTGCTGGCTCATGTTAGTCTCATGCTGGCTCTGAGTCAGCAGGAGGGCTGGACGTATGTGGGGTCCTGGGCATTTTAAGTAATATACAAGGTGGATGACAAAAAGGTTTTACAATATGTTTTTTTATTTACATTTAAACATGTTCTATACTTTATCCTGTTGATGATTGGTTTTCATTGTCCTGTTTAAACTGATCTGTTCAAAAGGAATATTCTTCTCAGTTGTTAAAAAGACCAACCAGTTTTTAATTCTAATTATTTTTAATGCTCCCAATTTTCCAGTTTCACTACCAGTTTATGACCTTTCCAGCTTTTGGATTGATCTCACACCCTAGACTAATCTACTTTTAATTACTTGAAACTGGCATAGATTGAACTTCTTACCCATCAGTGCAAATGGACTCTGGTACTAACAGGCTTAAACTGGTTTACCGGATCATATTTGAATGCAGTTGAAGAAATAGAGATCAATTAACGTTAATTGTAATGGTGCGTGTGTCAGGCAGGAAGTATGCTAATATTTGTTGCGAAAAAGGATGTATCAAATAAACATTGCTGATTTATAGCAATGAAATGCAACAACACCGTCATGGTCCTTTAAACCTGCACATTTGAATTTGACCAGTTAATGGCAGTACAACAAGCTGTTAACAGAACATTAACAGACATCGTTAGATATTCAGCAGTTGCAGAATAAAATTACCATTTGGTGTTGTGTTTCTGGCCACCTGATGAATGAAAGCGCATTATTCTCGCATTCTTGCATGATGGGAAGGGGAGACAGTCAGCTGATCAATTTTGGATAACTCAATTTTGTTTTAAAGGTCTCCTATTGTATTTATAAAAAACATGTCTATGAAGTGTTTTGCTCAAAATAACAGACGGATCCCCCATTCTAGCCATGCCTCATAACCATAGACTGTATATAAAGCTTGTAACCCTCTATTTCAACCCTGTTAGAGAAGTGCTGATTCTGGGTTCTTAGCTTTAAAAAAAACTAAATTGAAAAATAAAATAAAAAGTGTCTCAAATGTATGTAGTTTCAAAAATAAGTACTTGAGTAAATGTACTTTCTGTGTTGCTTTCCATCAGCTGTTTTATATAAATGCCACCATTTTAAATGAAAGAAAAAGTGTGACGATGAGGCAGCCCAAATCAGCAGTGTCAAGCTGTAATCTGCTTTAAAACAGCAGACGCCCTACTGAGAAACTCCCCATGCAGATGAGACTTACATTCTGATCTCCCAGCATGCAGTCTGGATATACCAGCTTACACCTAAAAAAACACACAATACCAGCTTACACCTAAAAAAACACACAATCCAGTATTCGGGAAGATTATTCAGCAGTTACCATCTGGTTTCAGAGTGAGCTGCATCCTGTGTTCAAGCTGCTGTGGTCTCAGAGCGCATTCAGATAATATGATTTGTCTAATACATAAGAGCAAATGTGAACATTATGCTTATTAGTGCATTACAGTCACTGGCTAATAAACATACACTGACAAAACTGAAATGTTGACTTTAAATATATGATGTGTTGACATAATACAAGTTTTTCCAGTGTATCCCAATATGTTCCCCTGTAAATATAATATAGTATTCAAGTATTCACTCACCTTGAACGTTTGAATGTAATCAGTTTTACAAAATGAAACCATAACAGGATGTATTCAGCATTTATGTTCTGATTAACAGAAAATTAACCTTTAACGTTGTGTTAATAGCCGTATCAATGAAGTATTCTGTTTTAAAGTTATTTTAAGGACTAGCTCTTCATTTGTTCCCCTCTCTTCCACATCTCCTCCTCTACCAGTGTCCTACACACCTCATTAGTAGGACACATCATCCAGATCCTCCTTAATGGATGACAATGCAGGTTTTCCTCTCATTGACATGCAAAGTCGTGCTTTGAGATGGAGAGGTGGGATAAGAAGGTGGAGTGAATTAGACATAAAAGTGACAAATCAGTGATCCCAACAAGACATCACTCACAAGAAATGTGAGTGTATGGCACTTGTTATGCCTTTTTTATTTCCCTATTGCACTAAAACTATCACTCCATGAAGCTACGGTAAATATCTTAAATTCATCTCACGTGCAGAGATGACGCAGCAGGTACAATATAGAAGAATCAATCTGAATTTCAAATGAGACAACCTGCTATCACTGTACATTGCATAAATATTGCATTATGATACAAGTGGGATCATACCGACAGTACCGAAGGAGTGTCAGACCGGGGTGGTGGTCCCCCTTTTCAAAAAGGGGGATCAGAGGGTGTGTGCCAATTACAGAGGCATCACACCACTCAGCCTCCCCGGGAAAGTTTACTCCAAGGTACTCGAAAGGAGGGTCAGGCCGATTGTCGAACCTCAGATTGAGGAGGAACAATGCAGATTCCGTCCTGGCCGTGGAACGACGGATCAGCTTTTTACTCTCGCAAGGATCCTGGAGGGGGCCTGGGAGTACGCTTATCCGGTCTACATGTGTTTTGTAGACTTGGAGAAGGCGTATGACCGAGTTCCCAGGGAGTTACTGTGGGAGGTGCTGCGGGAGTATGGGGTGAGGGGGTCTCTACTCAGGGCCATCCAATCTCTGTACTCCCAAAGCGAGAGCTGTGTCCGGGTCCTCGGCAGGAAGTCGGACCCATTTCCGGTGAGGGTTGGCCTCCGCCAGGGCTGCGCTTTGTCACCAATCCTGTTTGTAATATACATGGTATACACATCATCTGCTTTTTGCAGATGATGTGGTTCTGATGGCTTCATCGGTCTGCGACCTTCAGCACTCACTGGATCGGTTCGCAACCGAGTGTGAAGCGGCTGGGATGAGGATCAGCACCTCCAAATCTGAGGCCATGGTTCTCAGCAGGAAACCGATGGACTGTCCACTCCAAGTAGGGAATGAGTCCTTACCCCAAGTGAAGGAGTTCAAGTATCTCGGGGTCTTGTTCTCGAGTGAGGGAACAATGGAGCGTGAGATGGGCCGGAGAATCGGAGCAGCGGGAGCGGTACTGCAGTCGCTTTACCGCACCGTTGTGACAAAAAGGGAGCTGAGCCAGAAGGCATACCGTGCCATTTTCGTTCCTACCCTCACCTATGGTCATGAAGGATGGGTCATGACCGAAAGAACGAGATCGCGGATACAAGCGGTCGAGATGGGTTTTCTCCGCATGGTGGCTGGTGTCTCCCTTAGAGATAAGGTGAGAAGTTCAGTCATCAGGGAGGGACTCCGAGTTGAGCCGCTCCTCCTTCGCGTCGAAAGGAGCCAGTTGAGGTGGTTCGGGCACCTAGTTAGGATGCCACCTGGGCGCCTCCCTAGGGAGGTGTTCCAGGCACGTCCAGCTGGGAAGAGACCAAGGGGTAGACCTAGGACCAGGTGGAGGGATTATATCTCTTCTCTGGCCTGGGAGTGCCTTGGGATCCCCCAGTCAGAGCTGGTTGATGAGGGGAAAGGAAAGTTTGGGGCTCTCTGCTGGAACTGCTACCCCCGCGACCCGACCACGGATAAGCGGGAGAAGATGGATGGATGGATACAAGTGGGGGTTGTAGGGGAAACACCAGGCAATCTTGAAATAAGCAGTCTCTGTTGAGTCGTCTGTTTCAATCAGTTTTAATGTCACACTTATCAGTTAGTTAACACAACAACAACAACAATCTTGTTTTTCCTAAATATGTTAGAAGAAATATTCAAATCAAATCTAAACTGTCCCAGTAGTGACTCTTCTTTTTGATTGAAGCGTGTATGTTATATGCCTTTTATTTACTACCAGCCAGGCCTACATATTTGTTTCCTTGGCAGGACGCTGATGGCATGTTGTTGACACTGTAATTACCTATCAGTCAGTTACATTGGATAATAATGGTCACTATTGATTAAACTGCTAGTTAGTAAGAGCCCCAGAGGGGTTTTCAGATGGTATTGTATTAGTTCATTAATTGCATTTGATTTATTTGACATGATGTTACATGCAGTTTTACTATCTTTATATTTTTGAATAAAATCATTGCTCATACATTCATTGTTACTGAAGATAATTAGGATTGATGGCATTTTTTAGTACTATTCTGTTTCTATGTTAATTATCTCACCACCCTGTTTAAATGTGATCAGATCTCGTCAGTTTTCAGCCCAACATAAGTTGTTCAGAAGATGCCTGCAACACCAACCATTAGGCCCAACATGTTGAAGTCTTTGTCTTTATGACGTTGTGTCATGCTCTGTCCGTTTTTCTCTTTATTTTGAAGGGTGTTCACCCCGTGTCATGTCTGTTTTTACTTCATGCCTCTGTGTTTTCCTAATGTTTGATTACCTGAGTGTGTTCACATGATGCCCCTGTGTTTTTCCGCCCCCCCCCAGCTGTGTCTTGTCTTTGTGATGAGTCCTGCATGTATTTAAGTTGAGGTTTCCTGTCACTGCTTGTTGGATCCTTCTTTGCTTTTCCAGAGAGGTTTTGTTTAGCCTTGCTATGCCTGAGAATCTGCCATTACAGGTATGTTTCTTTAAAAACTTGTACCTTCAGCCTTTGGGTCCACCGTGCTTAGCTCTCCCATGACACATTGAGTGTCACTTTCACTTTACAAACAGTTATTTGAACAGTTATTTGAACCCAAATATAATAAACCACAATACTTTCGGGAGTAAGGAGCAGTAATTAAACACACACACACACACACACACACACACACACACACACACACACACACACACACACACACACACACACACACACACACACACACACACACACACACACACACACACACACACACACACACACGCACCTACGCACGCACGCACACACACACACACACACAGAGAGAATGGCGCTATACATAAAAGGCAGCTGAGTACAATCGCTAATTGACGCAGAGAAATGCAGTTTGGGTGGGAACAGGTCAGACCTTTGCTCGCACAGCAATTGACATACTTCTGCTTCCAGTCTGGCAGGATAACCACTGATACTCCTGTTTCACTGTCTGCCCACTGAACACTGTTGACACCTTACATACCATTTAATAAAGTATGAGTATAAAATACAATTGTAATTCAAAGAGAATGAAAAATAAAGAGACTTTTCTAAAGGGCGTGCAATTGTGCTCTGCTCCTGAAGAAAACATATAGAACTCCTTTCTTTGTGTTTCTTGAAGTTTACTGAGGCTTGAAAGCCACTTGAAGGGTATAATCTGTTATCTTCTGATCTTTTCTGAGTGTAACGCCATCTCTGATTTTCATTTTGAATTATACTCCACATCCTCTATAAATATGAGGCTGCAACAGCACATCAGAGAGGATATTCAGCAGTCAAAGCTCTGTTCAGAGTAGATCTGTACTACAAAAGACAGCCAACATAAGAAGAAACACTGTTTAATAAACACCATCTACTGGACAATCAATGTTCATAAAAACCCAGCAATGTACCAGACTTATTGGAATTCACAACATCAGTCTAGGCAGCTGTTTTAACCTGAATTTCTCTGTAAATAGGGAACTGAAAATGTAACGTTGAGCTGCTGTGTCTGAGTCAGATGTGTGTGAAAGAGATAGAGAGAGGTAAATTGAGCTATTTAGAGAATGAGTTGTGCCTAAACATTTGGAAGGATTTGCCTCTCCCACAAGCCTCCTATAAATAGGAAGAAAATGAGTCTCACATTTAACCAAAAACGACCCACGACAAAAATAAGCAGAACCAGTGACCTGACAGACACCACAGCGTCTTTATGTCTTTATATATAATATGCAAATCTCAGGTTCATATTGTATGTTGTGTCTCTACTGGGACATGTTTCCATGCTTTAATGTTCAAGACACCATTTACTTTTCTCATACTGCCTGTGCTGCAGCACCTCTTTTCACCATCTGTCTGAAACCAGAGCCCAGTCTGCTCTGATTGGTTAGCTGGCTGGCTCTGTTGTGATTTATTCAGACATCTTGAAGCTGTCAAAGTAATACACAAGCTTCCAGTTAAGCCCCATGCCCCGCATGATCTTGCAAGAAACAGCGTCTGAGGGCTTCTTAACATTTAACAAATGTTCATACCCACTTAACGGGAAGAAAATCAGCTATCAGACAATATTAACAATTTTTAGCTAAACGAAACGCAAGGGTAATAACAAAGGCTCTGAATTAGCCCTGAGCGAAAAACAGCTAACGCACTTAGCACAGAACTCACGGTAAAATACCCTTATTACTTATCGGATCTGGACAAACAAGATATCGATTAGCAAGCTGAGATTCCACAGATTCCAAAAATGTAACACTGCTCCTCCTGGAGTGTTAGGAGATAAGGTTCAGCATGACAGGCTGTCAACGTATCATCACTGAGCACTCAAAACTCACGACAGGGGAAGCAAACACAGACATCACACTACGTAGCTTTACAGTGCAAACACGGGAGAAATGTCTTACCTTTTGCTGTTTCTGATCAAAAGTTGTGTTCAATGGCATTAAAACGATAAAAACGCTGCTGAAGGTTCATCCATAGGTTAATCCATCAATCCATCTTCTCCCGCTTATCCGTGGTCGGGTCGCGGAGGTAGCTGTTCCAGCAGAGAGCCCCAAACTTCCTTTTCCCTGGCCACATCAACCAGCTCTGACTGGGGCATCCCAAGGCGCTCCCAGGCCAGCGAAAAGATATAATCCCTCCACCTGGTTCTAGGTCTACCCCTTGGTGTCTTCCCAGCTGGACATGCCTGGAACACCTCCCTAGGGAGGCGCACAGGTGGCATCCTTACTAGGTGCCCGAACCACCTCAACTGGCTCCTTTCGACACGAAGGAGGAGCGGTTCAACTCCGAGTCCCTCCCTGATGACTGAACTTCTCACCTTATCCCTAAGGGAGACGCCAGCCACCCTGCGGAGAAAACCCATCTCGGCCGCTTGTATCCGCAATCTCGTTCTTTCAGTCATGACCCATCCTTCATGACCATAGGTGAGGGTAGGAATGAAAATGGCCCGGTAGACAGAGAGCTTTGCATTCTGGCTCAGCTCTTTTTTCATCACAACGGTGCGGTAAAGCGACTGCAGTACCGCTTCCGCTGCTCCGATTCTCCGGCCCATCTCACGCTCCATTGTTCCCTCACTCAAGAACAAGACCCCGAGATACTTGAACTCCTTCACTTGAGGTAAGGACTCATTCCCTACTTGGAGTGGACAGTCCATCGGTTTCCTGCTGAGAACCATGGCCTCAGATTTGGAGGTGCTGATCCTCATCCCAGCCGCTTCACACTCGGTTGCGAACCGATCCAGTGAGTGCTGAAGCGCAGCCCTGGCGGAGGCCAACCCTCACCGGAAATGGGTCCGACTTACTGCCGAGGACCCGGACACAGCTCTCGCTTTGGGAGTACAGAGATTGGATGGCCCTGAGTAGAGACCCCCTCACCCCATACTCCTGCAGCACCTCCCACAGTAACTCCCTGGGAACTCGGTCATACGCCTTCTCCAAGTCTACAAAACACATGTAGACCGGATAAGCATACTCCCAGGCCCCCTCCAGGATCCTTGCGAGAGTAAAAAGCTGATCCGTCGTTCCACGACCAGGACGGAATCCGCATTGTTCCTCCTACCTTAGAGTAAACTTTCCCGGGGAGGCTGAGTAGTGTGATGCCTCTGTAATTGGCACACACCCTCTGATCCCCCTTTTTGAAAAGGGGAACCACCACCCCGGTCTGCCACTCCTTCGGTACTGTTTCCGACTTCCACGCAACGTTGATGAGACGTGTCAACCATGACAGTCCCTCAACACCCAGAGCCTTCAGCATTTCTGGGCAGATCTCATCCACCCCCGGGGCTTTGCCACTGTGGAGTTGTTTGACTACCTCAGTAACCTCCCCCCGGGAGATCGGTGTTGATCCCCCGTCATACTCCAGCTCTGCCTCTAACATAGAGGGCGGAGTTGTCGGGTTCAGGAGTTCCTCAAAGTGTTCCTTCCAATGCCCTAACACTTCATCAGTTGAGGTCAACAACGTACACAGCTTGGATGGTTCCCTGCTTCCCCCTCCTGAGGTGTCGGACAGTTTTCCAGAACAACTTTGGTGCCGCCCGAAAGTCCTTCTCCATGTCTTCTCCGAACTTCTCCCACACCCAATGCTTTGCCTCGGCCACGGCTGAGGCTGCTGCCCTTCGGGCCTGTCGGTACCTTGCAACTGCCTCGGGAGTCCCCCGGATAACAAATCCCTGAAGGCCTCCTTCTTCAGTCGGACGACTTCCCTGACCACCGGTGTCCACCAGGAGGTTCGAGGATTACCGCCCCTTGAGGCACCTAAGACCTTGAGACCACAGCTCCCCGCAGCGGCTTCGGCAATAGAGGCTTTGAACACCGACCACTCTGGTTCAATGTCCCCAACCTCCACAGAAATGCCCGAAAAGCCCCGCCGGAGGTGTGAGTTGAAGGCCTCCTGAACTTGGGCCTCCTCCAGACGTTCCCAGTTCACCCGAACTACACGCATGGGCTTATCAGGTCTATCCAGAGGCTTCCCCGCCACTCGACCCAACTCACCACCAGATGGAGATCAGTTGACAACTCCGCCCATCTCTTTACCCGAGTGTCCAAAACATACGGCCTCAGGTCCGATGATACGATAACGAAATCGATCATGGACCTTCTGCCTAGGGTGCTCTGGTACCACGTACACTTATGAGCATCCTTATGTTCGAACATGGTGTTTGTTATGGCCAATCCATGACTAGCACAGAAGTCCAGTAACAAACCACCACTCCGGTTCAGATCAGGGGGGACCGTTCCTCCCAATCACGCCCCTCCAAGTGTCTCCATCATTGCCCACATGTGCGTTGAAGTCTCCCAGCAAGATTAAAGAGTCCCCTTCAGGAGCCCCATACAGGACTCTTTCCAGGGTCTCCAAGAAGGCTGTATACTCTGAACTGCTGTTTGGTGCATAAGCACACACAACAGTCAGAGTTTTCCCTCCCATAACCCGCAGGCGTAGGGAGGCGACCCGCTCGTCCACTGGGGTAAACACCAACAACAAAGCACCCAACCGGGGACTTGTGAGTATCCCCACACCCGCCCGGCGCCTCACACCTTGAGCAACTCCGGAGAAGAATAGAGTCCAACCCCTATCCAGAAGTAAGGTTCCAGAGCCGCCGCTGTGCGTAGAGGTGAGCCCAACCAGATCCAACTGGTAACGCTCCACCTCCCGCACAAGCTCCGGCTCCTTCCCCCCCAGAGAGGTGACGTTCCACGTCCCCAAAGCCAGCTTCTGTCGCCCGGGTCTGGTCCGTCGAGACCCTCTGCTTTCACTGCCACCCTTCTGGCAGCGCACCCGACCCCATCGCTGTTTCCCGTAGGTGGTGGGCCCGCGGGACGGAGAAGCGGAGGTTTTACCCACGTTGCCTTTTCGGGCTGTGCCCGGCTGGGCTCTGTGGCAAGCCCGGCCACCAGACGCTCGCCGACGAGTCCTCCTTCTGGGCCTGGCTCCAGAAGGGGACCCCGGGCTTCCTCCGGGCCGGGTATCCTCACTTCCTGTGTCGTCTTTCATGAGGTCTTTTGAACCAATCTTAGTCTGGCCCCTTGCCTGAGACCAATTTGCCATGGGAGACCCTACCAGCAGGCCCGGACGTGTATGTATGTATTGTGAACGCAAAGCTGTGCAAATGTGGGTCTGACTCTGCCTCACAGAGGGTGACTGGCTGTCTACATGATGTGGCCTGCCGACATGGCCACTTTCATACAGATCATACACTAAAGCCCTCGATTGGTCTCTGTGTGTCATTCAAGCTCGGGAGGGTGTGGATGTGTGGCGCGAGCGAGAGTGAAAGCGCCCGCACCGGTTACGTGTATTGTTGTTGTTAGCATCTGGTACTAGCTAGCTGCACTAACGGATATAATGAGCTGTCAACAAGGTGGAGGAGAGTCCTCTGCTGTCAGACTGAGGGACTGATAACTACAGCTCAGGTGAGCTAAAGGAGTGTTCAGATAGTTAACTTAGTCTTAGTCTAAGTTATCTGTGGGTCTCAAACGGTTTGGTCACCATTTATTTAAACACATATTTCCATTTGAAGGGGGAGTGATTAGTAAAATATGGATGAATAATTAAAAAAAAAATGTTAACTAGGTGAAAAAAGATAAACTTTAAAAACTTGTTGAGAGCTAAAACTAGTCTTTGCTGCTGGGGGAGACGGGTGAGGCTGGTTCAGGAGCCCAGACACACTCACAACTATAAATGAACCAAAAACAAATAAATAAACAAGTTTCAATGTTTTTTCATATTGGATATGGTATGTTATTGGTTATGGCCATGTTATTATGATGTTATGATTATTTAAATGTAAACAGTTCTGTTTCATATGGGTGTAGTCTCTTTATTTCCCCCTCAAAATGCACCAGATTGATGCATTTAAATCCAACATTTAAAAAAAATATCTTACTGGGGGAGCATGCCCCCGGACCCCCCTAGAGGATTTGAGGTCCACCCCCAGTTAAAATATGTTCACATTGATAGATTCCTAAATAGATTTTCACATTTTTTTTAATAAATAATAACCCATGTCCATATGTTTATTCTGGGGTAGTAGATTTAAACTATAGGGCTATCACTATGGGTAGCAATGCTGCTACTAGACGTAGTGTATGACAGCTTCCGGTTTGGGGCATTCTGGCTACGCATCACTCAGTCACCAATGGGTAATGTTTAGATGGATTTAAGGAACTTCCCCTCGATTCTATTGGCTCTAACGGTTAAAAAGAGGTGTCAATCATCAAAATCGACAGAGGGGGGCCAGAGATATGGAAAATGCACCCAAATGACCCCAGAAGTGTTTTCTTTGTTGCTAAACTTCTCTAAAAATGTCAAATGTCACTTGTTTTGTATCAATCTTGATACAGGGTACTTATTATATGTTATAGTTTGGATTCCTAAAGCTTTTAGTCTACTATCCCATCATTCAAGGGTGGTTTTCACTATAAGTAATGTTTTTCTTTTGAACGGACACTATAATTAAACATTTTTTAATATGTTCAATCTGAATTTACTTTAAAATAAAAACAATCTATATTGATTCTGACTTTTCTACATCCAACTCACAGGTTTTTCATTTCTTTGAGAAAAAATATTATTAATTTACCCCTTTTAGAAGTTAAGTTATAGTCAATTGTTCTGGGAATGTCATTTTCGAGCCTGAGGCCTGAAAAACAGGCTCGGGGCTAAACTGGTTAAAGCCTTGTGTTTTAAAGACATTGCCTTTACATTCTCATTGTTGGCATCCCACACACCCCTGTTTTGTCTTAAATATATAGATATGAAAGTCATTAACATTCTTACAAATGTTTAGGATCAGCACGCCCCCATCTTTGCTTGTGTCCATGTGTACAATTATACAGGAATTAGGAGGGGTAGTGCTGAGTGACAAGTACTGCCAACACCAATCTCAGAGCATATGACTGTCCTTTGTATTAAATCTATATGATACAGTAGAGGTCTCTGAGAACCCAAACAGAGGACTGAACTACTGGCCCATTTATTCCTGGCATCCAAATGATGCCTCTCATCAGTGGCTTTGTTTTCCCATGTTGTCGTCAAACCCTGCTGCACTCCATTGAACATTTAATGCTTTAGTTGGCATCATTTGGCAGTGGTGGAAAGAAACAAAAACATGGGTCACTCTTAAAATTAATTTCAGTATTTATATTTAAGGCTATTGTTATACTTACACTACATTTTGGAAGGACATATTGTACTTTGTTCACCACATTTAGTCAACACTCAAATTAACTATCTATTTTTACATACTAAAACATATAATTTGCTCATATAATGCAGTACTGCACAACCAATATACAAAATCTTAAATTGGCTTCACATTAACAAACTCCAACATAAAAATGCCCTGATATGTATATGTTAGTGATAAAAGTGTGATGATTCTGTTTAGTTTTCTGTCTCCCCCTCCCTTCTCTGTTTTTCACTGCAGGGCTGGTGTGTGACAGGGAGTTGGCTCCTCCCAGCAGCAGACGAGGCACACCTGTTTTCACTCACCTCTTCAACCTGTTGACATAAAAGCCCGGTCCTCATGCCACTTCCCTGCCAGATAATTTCGTCGTGTTCGACCCTCTTGTGTGTCTCGCTGCTCTCCTCGTCCCTGTGATCTCGTCGCCTGGATTTTTGTCTCCTGTCCTTTCTGTCTCCGTGCCAGCCAGCTTCCTGCCTCCACTGCCGTTACCTGTGCCTCTGCTTAAAATAAACGTTTTGTTTTTGACCATGTCTCTCTCTGAGTCTTTTGCTTTGGGGTCCGATATCTCTAGGCCGTAACAGAATTATCTGGACATAGTATGGACCCCGCAGAGACTGAGAGATTTAAGCAGGCTCTTTCCACACAGGGAGCCCGTGTGGGGCAGCACGAACAAGCTCTGCAAGGAATCATGGAATCCCTCCACAAGCTTACTGTCGGTGTCACTCAGCTCGGCGACCGCTTGGACCAGTCTTTCACCCAGCTCAACGTTCTGACGGCTCCAGCTCCTGCCCCACCGCCTCCAGCTGCAGATATTCCAGTCACCCATCCCAGCCAACCCCGTGAACCATTCATCCCCACCCCTGTGAAGTATTCAGATGATTCAGGGACATGCAGTCAGTTTCTTCACCAGTGCTCCCTAGTTTTTAATCAGCAGCCTTTAACTTACTCCTCTGACAGAACTAGGATAGCTTTCGTTATGAGTTTGTTATCTGGTAAAGCGTCTGCGTGGGCAGTGGCCATAGCCAAGGGTAATTCAGCTATCTGTAACTCTTTTCCTGTGTTTGAGACCGAGATGCTTTGAGTTTTTGACCACCCGCTTTAGGGTAAGGAGGCCGGTAACCGGCTCCTTTCTTTATGTCAGGGTTCAGATTCAGTCTCCACATATTCCATTGATTTCCGCATTCTTGCTGCAGAGAGCGGGTGGGGTAAGAGGGCTCTACAGGGAGTTTTTCCCGTGGATTAAACGAGGAGTTAAAGGATGAGCTCGCTGCTCAAGATGAGACCTCGCCCCTTGAGGAATTAATGTATTTGGCCATTCGCTTAGATAATTGCTTCCGTGAGAGGCGTAGGGAGAGAACAGGCAGGCAGATATTCCCTCTCCCCTTTTTCCCAACCCAAGTCACCACGTCCGCCTGGACAGTCTGCACCTCCTCACTCACTCCTGGAGCCTTTCCCCTACCGCAACCCACTTCCATCAGCCTCCTCATCCCTAAGCCCAGAGGAGCCTATGCAGCTGGGGAGAATGGCGCTCTCACCTGCCGAACGCGAACGCCGCTTCCTCAGAAGCTCTGCATATACTGTGGGCTGGCCACATCCGAGCCAACTGTTCTGCTCGGCCAAAAGAGCAGGCTCATCAGCCAGGGGAGGGGCGCTGAAAGGCTGGAGTATAGGGGTGATTTTTGGACGAAGATAAGAGACGGATTCACACTGCGGTACATTTCCCACAAAGGTTCATGCGAACTTAGTTCACTTCTGTCTCCCCTTCCCACGCTAATCGCCTCCAGTTAAAAGGTACTGTTCCTGTTCACAAGTTTCCCTTCCTCTCCAAGTCTTAGCAGATTCAGGGGCTGACGAACATTTTATTGACTCTGATGTTGTTTTCCAGTCAAATCTTCCCACAGAACTCCTTCCCGAGCCCAAGAACATTTTTTCTCTTGATGGTAGGCTCCTAGCCTGTGTAACTCACCGTACTGCCCCAGTGTCACTGTTACTCTCAGGTAATCATCACGAAACCATTTTGCTTCATCTCATCCCTTCACCCCTTTCTCCGCTGGTGTTAGGTCTCCCCTGGCTTAAACTCCACAACCCACACATAGACTGGCCACCTAATCCATCGTCAATTGGAGTTTGTTCTGCCACTCTCACTGTTTGCACTCTGCCATACACCACTGTTACTTCCAAACCTGTTCCCCCAAAACCTGTTGACCTCACGTCAGTTCCCTCCGAGTATCATGACCTCCAGGAGGTTTTCAGCAAGGATCGTGCCCTGTCTCTACCACCTCACCGACCTTATGACTGTGGCATTGACTTGCTCCCTAAAAAGACTAAATAATATCTCCAGGCCTGAAAGGGAGGCCATGGAGACTTATATCACTGACTCTGTGGCTACTGGTCTCATTCGCCCTTCTCGCTCTCCATTGGGGGCGGGCTTCTTTTTTGTTGACAACAAGGATAAGACTCTACGCCCCTGTATTGATTTCAGGGGTTTGAATGAAATCACAGTGAAGAATAAATATCCTCTCCCTCTCATAGACTCAGCTTTTGGTTTCCTCCATCAAGCCACCATCTTCTCTAAGTTGGACCTCCGAAATGCCTACCACCTGGTAAGGATAAAGGAGGGAGACGAGTGGAAGACTGCGTTTAAGACTCCCCTGGCACATTTTGAATATATTGTTATGCCTTTTTAGTTAACTAACGCCCCTGCTGTGTTTCAGACACTCATTAACGATGTCCTCCGTGATATGCTAAACAGATTTGTATTTGTGTATCTTGATGATATCCTCATTTTCTCTCGTGACCCCCAAGAACATGCCCAACACATGAGGTTGGTGCTGCAGAGAACACACTGTATGTGAAGGCTGAGAAGTGTGCCTTTCATGTTTCCTCTGTTTCATTCCTGGGTGTTGTGGTGGAGAAAGGGCAGGTCAGAGCCGACCCTGCCAAAGTCATGGCAGTGGCCGAATGGCCCACTCCTACGACGAGAAAGCAACTCCAAAGGTTCCTTGGTTTTGCCAACTTTTACCACAGGTTTATTCGTGACTGTCGTCGAGCAACTGCCCCCACTCACCAAGCTCACCTCAGTTAAAGTTCCCTTTGTGTGGTCATCTGAAGCTGAGGCTGCTTTTGCTTTGTTGAAGTGTTTGTTTTCCTCTGCTCCTGTGTTATCTCACCCTGATCCTTCAGCCCCTTTCGTGGTCTAAGTGAACGCCTCCGACACTGGTGTCGGGGCAGTCCTCTCCCAGCGCTCAACCTCCGATCAGAAGTTGCATCCCTGCGCCTTCTTTTCCCGCCGGCTCTCCCCGGCGGAAAGGAACTATGATGTGGTCAACCGGGAGCTTCTGGCAGTAGTCTTAGCCCTGCAGGAATGGAGGCACTGGCTGAAGGGCACGACTCACCTGCAAGCTCAACTCTCGCCATGGCTCCGTGGGCTCTTGTCCTGGGCCGGTTCAGCTTCACCCTCACCTATTGGCCAGGCTCACGGAACGTCAAGCCGGACGCCCTGTCACGTCAGTTCGCTCCTCCGGTTGAGGAGCCATCCGAGGGGACCATTCTGCCATCCTCCTGTGGTGGGAGCAGCCAGGTGGGAGGTTGAGAGGGTGGTCCAGGAGGCACAAGAGGACCATCCAGCTCCTGAGGATTGTCCACCGGATCGGCTGTTCGTTCCACCGCACGCCAGATCTTCAGTGCACCAGTGGGGACGTGATGCTAAGGTAGCTTGCCATCCAGGAGCACTTCGGACTCTAGGCCTCCTCCAGCAACGCTTCTAGTGGCCCTCCATCTCCACTGACACTAAGGAGTATGTCGCCGCCTGCTCCGTTTGCGCCCGCAGTAAGGCATCCCACCGTGCCCCCGCTGGCCTTCCCCGCTCGACCCCGCCCTCTTCCCATTCCTCATCGACCTTGGTCTCACATCGCAGACCAATGGCCAGACTCAACGTGCTATTTAGGACCTGGAGGCGGGCCTTCGCTGTGTGTCTTCTTGCCATCCAGTCTCCTGGGCCTCCCACCTGCCTTGGGTTGAATATGCCCACAACTCCCTGGTTTGCTCCGCCACAGGTATGTCCCCGTTCATGGCTTCTGTTGGTTTCCAACCCCCTCTCTTCCCCACCCAGGAGAGGGATGTGGCAGTTCCCTCAGTGCAGGGGCATCTTCTGCGTGCCCGCAGAGTCTGGCGTGAAGCCCGGGCAGCTCTCACTCGTACTGCTGCTCGGAACCAAAGACTTGCAGACCGCCATCACACTCCAGCCCCGGACTACCAGCCCGGCCAGAAGGTCTGGCTGTCCTCCTGTGATCTCCCACTCCAGAATGAATCCCGCAAACTGGCACCCAGGTACATTGGCCCGTTTGTAATTGAACGGATTATTAATCCTGCTGTGGTTAGGCTCAAGCTGTCCAGAATGTCCAGCATTTCATGTTTCACTTCTCAAGCCAGTTTCCTCCAGTCCTCTGACTTTTGCTTTGGGGTTCATTATCTCTAGGCCGTAACAAAAAGCAAGTTAATATAAAATTATATAATATTGTGAAAAGAGCCATTTGGCATAGCACTTTTACTTTTGATACTGTTAATACTTTTAGCTGATATTTACTTCTACTTAAGTTACATTGCACACTCAAGACTTTTACTTGTAACAGAGTATTTTAAGACCATAGTATTTCTACTTCACTCAAGTGATCTGACTACTTCCACCGCTGCTTTTTGGCTTGGATTCAATAGAATACAGTAATAGTATAAATAAAGAATTGATCATTCAAACTTTTTTTTAAAGTTGGTTTTCTATCTTTGACATATTGACTACCTTTACCAAGAGTTTTCCAACAATGGAATTTTAGCATCAGATGGTTGTGAGCTTAAATGTAGTCCGGTTTGATTTAATGGTGGTATTTAACTTGGATCACAAAACCTTTCCATGCAAAACAACTTATGGTTCCAACTTGTGTCTTTTTCTCTTTTCATCAACATGATCCGTGAGATATTTATAATATGTCCTGCGACCGGTCTGATGGTCTAACTTTATTTACTTACTTTAGCTGTCTTTATATTCTTACCTCAGTTTGAGGACTGTATTGTCTGTAACATGTGACAGCATTGAAACTAAATGTAAACAACATTGTATCATTATGTTAATAGCCAAGCATGTGTGATTAAAATTTCACCCTCAGTATATGCATCAGTTGTTGTGTGGTGACCTGGATATTATTTGTTTGTGGTTTTTAGTTCACTCCCCATGGTGGTGGTCAGAGGGAGGGTGGCACGACCTGGGCTACATGCCAGCAGGACATCTCTGCTGGTGGTAAACAAAGGAGTCCAATAAAGGAGGGAGTGTATGGAGGGAATTTGGGGATTTTTGCTTTGGGATTTTTCTATCTTTTGTAAATATAAAACATTTTCTATATAGACACATTAGACAGTGATTTTTAGTTGACCTGTCATAACGTGACTATTTACACTACTATTATCTTGTCCTTTTCCTGACCTGCTGTGCATTCTTAAAGGTTTTATTACAACATAAATGTTTTACTTTTCAGGTAAAAAAACTGTATTCTATATTTGTATATATTTCTGTAAAGGTTCAACATCAACTTTGTTTTCATCAATGCATCATAGCAATAAGCACAAAGTACAGCATTGATTCCCTCCCCAGTCTGGACAGAATGCTCCCAGGCACATGACGGACTGATTCCACATTAACCAGCTCACTCAACAGGACGCACAGACTTCTGGAATGCCCTTATAAAGTCAACTAACAATGTGCCAAGCTACTGGAAATGGTGTTATAGTAGTAGTCCTGTTTTTGATGGAAATTCAGTTCAACTTCCTAAGTTTGAATGCAAGAAAATTATGTGTTTGTCTGTTATGTCTCAAACAATAGATCTCCCGCTTTAATCTATGCAGCTTTCCGCACCTACTCCATGCAGACCATCGACAGCAAATAATAGGTCACCCATTGGTACTGTATGCGGAGTACCGTTTTGAAGCATCAGATTGGCATTTTGGCCATGCCCAAGTGTTCTTTTTAAGCAGGGGTAAAATGAGAGCAACAATACAACTGAGGACTGAAAAACACATTTTTTTATACAATCATTAAGACATTTTTCTTTGATGAAATGAAAAACAAATGTTGGAAGAATACAAATATATAAAGATGAAAATATAGGGGGAACCCAAACCTGACAACACCATGGTAGTGAATAATCTGACCTACCATTCTTTTAAGTAAAATAATTGAAAATGTTGCTGACCACATCATATTACTGGACAAGTAAACAACTGTGTGGGACTTTCTGGCAAGGAATCCTACTTAGGGACTACATAATTTGTATAGGTAATAATAACACATCTGAGTGGACAAATAGGACAGGTGGCGGTCCTCAAAACAACAGACATATCCACATAACCATTTCACTACCGGTGTTTGGAGCCAAGGAGCAACGACTGAGTGCCCGGAATTAATCATCAGCGTGAAAAACAAGGCCATAAACCCAGTTGTAGTCGTTGACTCAGAACAACTGATACAGGTCTATACAGGTTCATGGTACAATGCATATGTCATGATCTGTCTGTGTTGTGTTTTGTCTTGTCTTTTTCTGTCTTTGGTTTCCTGTTTTATTTTGAAAAGTGTTCACCTCCTGTTTTTTGCCTGTTGGTTTCTGTCTGTTTTCCCTCCCTGATTACCCGATGTGTTCACCTGGTGCCCCTGTGTTTTCTCCACCCTCCTCACCTGTATCTTGTTTGTTTGATTAGTCATGTGTGCATTTAGGTTCTGTGTTTTCTGTTAGTCTTTGTTAGTTCCTTGTTGTAGTTTGAAGTTGTTCACAGGGAAGAGTTCTGTTTTGCTCTGTCTTTAAGCCTTGAAATAAAGGTATTTTCTGTTTATCTGCGTTTGGGTCCTGCCTGCTTCGCTCTCTACCCTGACAGAAGGAACTAACCAAGGATGGGCCCAGCAGATCCTTTTGAGTTGGAATTACTTGGATTTTTCCTTTTTTTTGGCTAACTGCTCTGATCGATGGAGGGGAGCGTCCGGGGTTCAGCAGCGAGAGGCAGCTCTGGCAGAGGCGCGCCAGATGGCTACGGAGAAGCCAGACTTAGTGAAATTCTTACCTGGCTGGATTTTGGATTTCCTCTCGGTGTGTTATCCCCTGCCTGCTAGCCCCAGCCATGCTGGCTCCCTGCCTCCCAATTCCCATTATGACACCACACGCATCGGTGTGTTCCGTCTGGAGTCAACCCTTGCTTCGGCCCCAGCAGCCATGGTTCCAGCCCCAGTTCTGGCCCCAGCAGCCATGGTTCCGGCTCCAGTACAGGCCCCAGCAGCCATGGTTCCGGCCCCAGCAGCCATGGTTCCGGCCCCAGTTCCGGCCCCAGCAGCCATGGTTCCAGCCCCAGTACAGGCCCCAGCAGCCATGATTTCAGCCCCAGTTCTGGCTCAAGCAGCCATGGTTCCGGCCCCAGTTCTGGCCCCAGCAGCCATGGTTTCAGCCCCAGTTCTGGCCCCAGCAGCCATGGTTCCGGCCCCAGTTCTGGCCCCAGCAGCCTTGGTTCCAGCCCCAGTACAGGCCCCTGAGAGCCGCGGTCTTCGCCCTCGGGCCCGGCCCCCTGACTCTTCCCTGGACTCTGCCTTGCCCCGGGCCGTCCGCCCTAGTCCCCATCCTTGAACTCTGCCTTGCCCCCGGCCGTCCGCCCGAGTCCCCCTTTTTGAACTCTGCCTTGGCCTCGGGCCATCCGCCCGAGTCTCCCTTTTTGAACTCTGCCTTGCCCCCGGGCCGTCCGCCCGAGATCCCATCCTTGATCTCTGCCTTGCCCCCGGGCCGTCCGCCCGAGACCTCTTCCGAATCCTCCGCTGTGCCCCTGGGCTGTCAGCCCAAGCCCGTCCTTCAGACCCCCTCCACCCACCCTGTTGGCCCTAGTTTTTTGGTCCTGCCTGTTTCGCTCTCTACCCTGACAGCATAAGCTTCAAATCGAGAGACTGAAACTATATTTTCCTTTACCGTTCTGTTTTAATTTCACAATAAAGTTAATAGTCATATGTTTTATTAACTAGAACACTGGTTTTTTAACCCGCACCGCCTAGTGGTTAAAGCACGTTATTGAATAAAGTTGTTGAATAAGTTATATTTGATGAAAACATTTAAATATTAAGAGTAGCCTGCATACACAATAGGGGGAAAGTAGAAGGTCAGTGATAGAAATATATAGAATAGAAAATATCAAGAAGATACTGTAGTGATCTCTACAATCAAACAGTTTAGTCCAGGTTGTCCAAAGATATTAACAGGAGGATGTGCAAAACAGACAAACTAATAAGGCTTTATTTAAACCTTAAACTTAAAGAATACTTTAAGTCAAGGTCTTCTTTTGAATAAGAAAAACGCGTTGGGGGTATCAACAGATAAATATTAAGTCTGACAAAGTACTTAATGTCTAATATATTGCATAGTTTATTTTGGCACTTGACAATCACCTACCCTGAATTTGACTCAGGTGTAACTAAAGTCTGATTTCAGGGTTGTTTATATTTCACTTCATTAATCAGAATCTGCAAAGTAACAAAAATAAATGTAGTGGAGTAAAAATACCAGGTTAACCTCTGAATTGTAGTGGAGTAGAACAAAGTAGTACATGCTGCTGTAACAAAAACATTTCCCAACTTGGGATCAATAACGTATATCTTATCTTAAAGGAGACCTATCATGCTATATTTAAATGATATAGTGTATGACCATACCTATATAAGGTATATTTATACATTTTATTTTTCAAAATACCAAACAGATCATTTTTTAGACATGCCTCGTTTCGCTCATTTTCGCTCTATTCCAAGCCCGTCTTTGAAAATTCTGAGCAGCAGCTGACCACGCCCCCCTGCAGAAGAGCAGGCATGAGCCGGCGAGAGTCACGTTACCATGCTTGCTGTGATTACGAGTGTGTAATAAACACTCATCTCAGAGCAATGCATGTGTTCAAGCATATTATCAATTTGATCCAGAAACTGACCCTGAAGCAGCGGAGGTTTTGGTGGAGGTGCAAAAATCTCGGTTGCAGCAGGACGTTTCTGAATGGTTAGCTGACAAGCTGTTGTCCCTATTTATTTTACTCTGTTACGATGCTTGCTCCTTATTCCGTTCATATTTTGGCTAATTAGCAAGAATGCAATGTGTACAGTTTGTAACGCAAAAACAGCGATATATATATATATATATATATTTATAAAGGGAGACATTCATATTTTCAGCATATATAAAATGGCCTCATTGCGTTTATTAATAGTTTACAGTCCTTTTCTTCCAACATCGTGCAACCACCGTTGGAAAGTTGAATAACTTAGGATGATAAAAAGTATAAAGCATTAGTCAAAAGCTCTTGCAGCAGAAACCTATCTGTTAGTGCTATAGCCACATTTAAGGAAGAGATTCCACCAATACTTAACTCGATAGCATGTCTGCATGTAGGGGAGGAAACTTATACAAAATGTACACCACCCCAAATTGATCATGTTGTTGATAGTGCTATAGATGCGCTGCGAATAAAATTAGACTCTGTTGCTCCTTTGAAAAAGAAGAAAATAAAACAACATAGATTAGCTCCATGGCATAATGCCGAAACCCGCAAAATAAAGCAAAAGTCTAGACAACTTGAAAGGATATGGCGTTCCACTAAACTTGAAGAATCTCGTTTAATTTGGCATATTACTCTCAATGAATATAAGAAAGCACTGCGTAAAGCGAGAGCAGCCTACTACTCTTCATTAATAGATGAGAATAAGAATAATGCAAGATTTCTTTTCAGCACTGTAGCCAGGCTGACAGAGAGCCACAGCTCCATTGAGCCTTCTATTCCCATAGCACTCAGTAGTAATGATTTTATGTGCTTTTTTAACGATAAAATTGTTACTCTTAGAAACAAAATTAATGACCTCTTGACTTTGACCAGTAGTGTTAGCAACAGCTCCCGGAATCGTAAGTTCTAATATTACACTAGATAGTAAACTAGAATGCTTTTCAGCCATTAACCTTGAACAATTACATTCAATGATTCTCTCTTCTAAACCATCAACGTGCATGTTAGACCCAATTCCAACTAAGCTGTTGAAGGAAGTTTTTCCATTAATTAGCACTTCTTTATTAAATATTATGAATATGTCTTTATTATCAGGCTATGTTCCACAATCATTCAAAGTAGCAGTGATAAAACCGCTTCTTAAAAAGCACAACCTCGATCCAGAGGTTTTAGCCAACTATAGACCTATTTCTAATCTTCCGTTCCTCTCAAAAATTCTTGAGAAAGCGGTCGCAAAACAGTTGTGTGATTACTTAAAAAACAATGATTTATTTGAAGATTTTCAGTCTGGCTTTAGAACACATCATAGCACAGAGACAGCTCTGGTTAAAGTCACAAATGATATTCTAATAGCCTCAGACAAGGGACTTGTCTCTATTCTTGTTTTGCTCGATCTCAGTGCTGCATTTGATACTATCGACCATGATATCCTATTGCAAAGACTAGAGCACTTAGTTGGCATACAGGGAACTGCTTTAGGCTGGTTTAGGTCCTATCTATCTGAACGCTCTCAGTTTGTACGTGTTAACGATGAATCTTCCACGCAAACCAAAGTTAGCCATGGAGTGCCACAGGGCTCAGTGCTCGGACCTATTTTGTTCACATTATATATGCTTCCGTTAGGCAATATTATAAGGAATCATTCTGTAAACTTTCATTGTTATGCGGATGACTATATTTATCAATCAAGCCTGATGAAATTAATCATCTAAATAAAATTCAAGACTGCCTCAAGGACTTAAAAACGTGGATGACCTTAAACTTTTTGATGTTAAACACGACCAAAACTGAAGTTATTGTACTTGGCCCGAAGAATCTACGAAACAAATTATCTAAAGACATACTAACTATGGATGGCATTAATTTGGCCTCCAGTGAGACTGTAAGGAATCTTGGTGTTATATTTGATCAGGATTTATCCTTTAACGCCCACATAAAATCAATTTCAAGGACCGCCTACTTCCATCTACGTAACATTGCAAAAATCAGGCATATCTTGCCTCAAAACGATGCAGAGAAACTAGTCCATGCATTTGTTACTTCTAGGCTGGATTATTGTAACTCTTTATTATCAGGGAGTACCAAGAAGTCAATCAAGTCGCTTCAGCTGATTCAAAATGCTGCGGCTCGTGTACTAACCAGAGTTAGGAAAAGGGACCACATTACTCCTGTTCTGGCTGCCTTACACTGGCTCCCTATAGAACACAGGATAGAATTTAAAATTCTTCTTCTCGCCTACAAAGCCCTTAATGGGCAGGCGCCATCTTACCTTAAAGAACTCATTATACCCTACTGTCCTACTAGGGCATTGCGTTCCAAGAATGCAGGGTTGTTGGTTGTTCCTAGAATCTCTAAAAGTACAATGGGAGCCAGAGCCTTTTCTTATCCAGCTCCACATTTGTGGAATCAGCTTCCAGTTTGTGTTCGGGCGGCAGACACCCTATCCGTTTTTAAGAGTGCGCTTAAGACCTTCCTTTTTGATAAAGCTTATAGTTAGGGCTGATTAGATTCAGCCCCTAGTTTTGCTGATATAGGCTTAGTTTGTCGGGGGACATCTTACTTCTTCCTTCTCTCTGTCTATACCCGTGTACACTCATGTTCCGATTAACCCAGCTTCCCCAAATGTCTTTCTTTTTGGTGTCTATATACGCTGGGATCCGGAGTCATGGATGATCCTGCGGTCCTGTGTCCTGGATCGCGAGCGCTGGAGCTTGAGTCGTGGCTGTGGTCCTGGATCATAGGCCCTGGATGGATATCCTCGTGGATTCATCTTCCTATTATACACACATGCATTTCCAAACATTTGGACTACCTATGTTGCAAATGTATTATCTTTTCAATTTACACACGGCATCTATTGCACGTCTGTCCGTCCTGGGAGAGGGATCCCTCCTCTGTTGCTCTCCCTGAGGTTTCTCCCATTTTTCCCTTTAAACTGGGTTTTCTTTGGAAGTTTTTCCTTGTACGATGTGAGGGTCTAAGGACAGAGGGTGTCGTATTGTCATACTGATATTCTGTACACACTGTGAAGACCACTGAAACAAATGTAACATTTGTGATATTGGGCTATATAAATAAACATTGATTGATTGATTGATTGATTGATTGATTGATTGATTGATTGATAACTCCAACAACACCTCAGTTGTCAGCAATGTGTGTAGTTTCATGTGTTTTTAAAAGCTCAGTTATTGACTTCTTTGTGCAAATTGCGCCACGATGCCCTCTGAACGGAGAATGTGTGCTGCATGGAGATACCACAGGTAACATTTTTGATAGCTTCACTAAGTTGTCTGTTTAGAGAATACATTTTTCACATGTCATTCAATATACGTTTATCACAATGTGTCAAGACGGATGCAGTAACTTGAGGACTCTGTAACCTGTATGGTGGACCATCCTGGATTGGAGCCTGTGTGTCTAAATATGTTCTCCCTGCAGAATGCGTTGAATATTTACAGAGCTGAACATGGTGGACTACAGTTGAGACAAATAGAGCAGTGAGTGGTTTGTTTGTTTGTTTTGACTGAAATTTTAAAACGAATGCTAATATTGTTCATGGAAATAAATACTGGTGTATATGGCTTTATGCAATCTTTCATTCTGTCATTGTACATGTACTATTATATTATATACTACACAGCAATGGCATAACACACCCATGTGTACGACAAAAAGGTCCACACACACAACCTTATGCTTTTGAAATCAGAATATTCTTTACCCATCCAAACATGAATAATCACGACACATTTTGATATCAACTCGGAACTTTATTGTCAAAATCAACGGTTAAAAAAACCCATAAAAAAAAACTAAATGTAGACTACTTGTATTTTGTATAAATGACCCTAATTATTTTTACAGAAGCTTTGTGAGCTGGTGCTGGGGCTTCCTTGGACGCAGGATCAGAGTGGTGATTCCGGCCTGCGTTGTCCTCAGGATACGCAGGGAGTTTCCTGATCCGTGAAATGTCGATGTTGGGTTCAGACAGCAGCCAAATTGAACCGTGTAGCATACCCGGCGATGACCTCCTCCCTGTCAGGTCGCTCATAATGGTGCAGGGTCCACAAAGACTTGGTCGAAGATGAGGTCCATCAAGTTGGCCACGTAGCCTGTGCAATGGTAAAAAAAAGCACAACAAAAAATGTGGTTTAGATTAGTATATGCATGTAAAAAACTGAAACTTCTTTCTAATTTTTTTATTTTATATTTGTAAATAGTTGTATAATAAATATTTTAAACACTTACGGAATGTGGGGTCAGTCTTTACTGGTTTTGCTCTGCATTCTCCCTTCCTGGCCTTTGGGAACTGCAGTTTATACAGAGGGTTTCCAGTGGATGTAGTGGCTTGTGCACGCTCAGCGTTTTCATTGTAGTGCAGGGCTGCCAGGTACAGTCTTTCATTTCCGCCATGATAAAAAAAAAATGTAAATAATAGCAAAGGATGTACAAATTGTCACTAATTAGTAAGTATGTGAGGTGCTGGCCTGTAAAGAAGAACACATAGTTAGAACAAAATCATCTCAACTTAGTATTCAGGATGAGAAAATACTATTTGGATAAATATAGTCTGAAATCCCAAAAGATGGGGCTAAAACTCTCTATTTAGCAAAACTCTCTATTTAGCAAAGCTCTTTGCTTAGCCTTTTCCAATCTGAGTTAGTTTTGAACCGTAACGTGCATGCTGTGTTTCTGACTCAATACAGATGATGTGTTGGAGAGGGGCTGAGCTCAGTAGACTGACTGTAATGAGTGCTAGCCACTAATTAGCCTGTTGCTAGAGGTAAGGCCTTGTCAACAACAACAGACCAACAGGGATTTAGCTCAGTTTTACTCGTGGTGTGTGTCCCCCCTCGCATACATACAGTGTTGTATCCTAACACACCCCCATTTATATTCATGTGCGCAAACAAGTAAACACACAAAAGCTTTTACATATAACGCTGCAAAAAACGGCATGTCTCATTAGCGTAGCGTAGCTTACAGATCGATGATATCTGATCGTTTTTACAGACTACAATCACAAAAGCTTTGACATATAACGCTGGAAAAAACGGCATGTCTCATTAGCGTAGCGTAGCTTACAGATCGATGATATCTGATCGTTCTTACAGACTACAATCACAAAAGCTTTTAAATATAACACTGGAAAAAACGGCATGTCTCATTAGCGTAGCGTAGCTTAGCTTATAGATCGATGATATCTGATCGTTTTTACAGACTACAATCACAAAAGCTTTTACATATAACGCTGGAAAAAACGGCATGTCTCATTAGCGTAGCGTAGCTTAGCTTACAGATCGATGATATCTGATCGTTCTTACAGACTACAATCACAAAGGCTTTTACATATAACGCTGGAAAAAACGGCACTTGCCTACAGAAGATTACGTTTGTTATTATAACTTACTCAATATGATTTTAGAGGATACAAAATACTAATAAATAGGAGAATAAATACTTGTGTTATCACCTAGGGCGTGGCTTTACAGCCTTCACACAGATCGCCATTACGGCAGTATGTCTGAACATGTTAGCAAATGCCTGATAATTAAAATAAAAGACAAAGCAAAGACTGCGGAGCGTACAAAATAAAATGCTACAAAAATATATAAACACCTAACCGATTACTATTTGGGTTTGAGGCGACATTGATACGGCGAAGCTACATGCTACATGCTACAAGCTAGAGATAGCTTTATCAGGAAAAACACCACTAAATAAAAACTTACAGCTTCAAAATTGGATGTGTCCTCACTAGCCTGGTCCCGGATGGTTGGTATTGATCCCGGGTTTAGCATTACTTTGGAGGCATATCCGTGTTGGACTTGAGACAAGTTCATAAACATGTCCGTCGTAAAATGTTTGGAACACACAAACAGAAATCTGCCGTGGTCTTCTGGCACATGTCCCTTGTAAATGAAGTCTAGCCACAGATTCATTTATTTTTCCACTGATGGCATTGCATGCAGTCCCCTGTCCCGAGTCTTGCAGCCAACAACAGCACAACATTTAACTATCTTAGACATCCTGGCAAGAGCAGGCAAAAACACAGATGTGGGTTGATTTAGCCTGCCGGTTTGGCAATGCACGTGGCCGTGGCTCATTCCCCTGATAGGTGGAGAGTTGACCAATAAGCCGAGGACTTCTCTGTGACGTAGAAAAGTGTTGAAATCTGGATCCGTTTTTTTCAGATCCGTTGCAGCCCCTTTTTTAGAGATTTGGCGAAGGAGGAAAATAGAGAGGGTTGTGTTTTCTGACACTTGGTGAGTTCCCTGGAAAACCGGGGACACATATTCATGTATAAAAGACGTACAAAGGTGCATTTTGCATGATAGGTCCCCTTTAAGATGATCGATGGCTACTGCCATATTTGCAAAATTTGCCTCTGAACCTATACAAGTGCATGTTTCAGGCTTATCAATTAACAACAGGAGGGGTCACAGACATAAGGCCAGCTGTTAAATAAAGCTATTCTGACCTTAGCTGTCATGTGGGTATATGTTAATGCTGCCCATTATGGACACAAGCAGAGGCGGTGCTTCAGCACTGGATATGTCCATCGCACGCATGCGCAGTTCGAGTACCTAATAACAACAAAGTCACCTGTGACCCACGTGACGACGGCTACATAGGCCGGCGTCATTAGCGGATCGGTTCCCAGAATCTTCTCGCGAGCACACAAGAATTCTGAGTGACAGGAAACTCTGCCGGTCATCCGGGACTCATACAACCGTAGTTACAGCCGTAACTATCGTTCTATTTCGTCCCTACTGCCCGAGGCGGTGCTTCAGCACTGGATGACTTATACCAACCATGTCATGAAGAATCCGAACACTTGCTTACCTAGCTGGAAGCAGCGGAGCTCGGCAACAGGACCATGCCCAAAGGATGGGGAGTGCCAGACGATGCCCACGACGCCGCGGCGCAGATGGTCTCCAGGGGCACCCCTCTCAGGGCAGCCCAATACGTTGAGATGCTCCTTGTAGACTGACATCTCACCCCTGATGGCGGGGGGCGACCACTGGCCCCATAGGCATGTGAGATGGTATCCACAACCCAGTGGGACAGCCGCTGCTTGGAGAGAGCACAACCCTTTCTCGTGCTGCCATGGCAAATGAAGAGCTGCTCTGACCGTCGTATATGGGCCGTAGCACCAATATACGCCTCTAGGGCAAGCACAGGGCACAGCAACTCAGGCTCGTCAGCTGGATGGGCCGATTGGAGTGGGCTAGTGGAAGCACCTTGGGCAGGAACGCTACGTTCGGCCAGAGGGCAACACCCGAGCCATCGGAGTTCCACCTCAGACATGTATCACTCACGGAGAGGGCATGTAGCTCTCCAACTCGTTTCCCTGAGGTTATGGCTAGCAGAAATGCTGCCTTCAAGGACAGCCACTTAAGCCCTACCTGGGCCAGGGGCTCGAAGGGAGGAGATGACAGGGCATTCAGCACTAGGGGCAGGTCCCAAGCCGGAGCCCTTGGGGTGCTAGGGTGACGCTTCCGTAAAGCCCCTCTCAGGAAGAGGGACATCAACCTGTGGCGCCCCACTCTAGCGCCGTCAACTCCCACATGTTGGGCAGATATAGCAGCCATATAGACCTTCAAAGTGGAGTGTGAACGACCACTATCCAGAAGGGACTGCAGAAAAAATGGTGGCCACAGAGCAATGCTCCGGATTCTCGGCCTTACCAGAACACCAGTAGGAGAAGAGCTTCCATTTGCACTCGTACTGTGCTCGAGTGGATGGTACTCTGGCATTCAGGTTAGTTTTCCAGTTTTCTTTTGTGCCATTTTCCTGGATTTATTTGTCAATATTCAAAGCGTTGCTGCCCATAGTGAGAGCCCTAAACTTTAAATCTACTACCCCAGAATAAACATATGGACATGGGTTACTTTTTAAAAAAACAATGCAAATCTATTTAGGAACCTATCCATGTTAACATATTGTAAGCGGAGGTGGACCTCGAATCCTCTAGGGGGGTCCGGGGGCATGCCCCCCCGGAAAGATTTTTTTTATTTAAATGTTGGACTTAAATGCATCAATCTGGTGCACTTTGAGGGGGAAATAAAGAGACTACATCCATATAAAACAGAACTGTATACATTTAAATAATCATAAAATCATAATAATATGGCCATAACCAATAACATACCATATCCAATATGAAAAAACATTGAAACTTGTTTATTTATTTGTTTTTGGTTCATTTATAGTTGTGAGTGTGTCTGGGCTCCTGAACCAGCCTCCCCCTCTCCCCCCTCCCCCCCCTGCTCCTCTTTGAGGCAGCAGCAAAGACTAGTTTTAGCTCTCAACAAGTTTTTAAAGTTTATCTTACCTTTTTTCACCTAGTTAACATTTTTTTTATTTATTATTCATGCATATTTTACTAATCACTCCCCCTTCAAATGGAAATATGTGTTTACATAAATGGTGACCAAACCGTTTGAGACTCACTGAGAACTTAGACTAAGTTCTAAAACATCTAAACACTCAAGAGTTCTTTACCTCACCTGAGCTGTAGTTATCAGTCTCTCAGTCTGACAGCAGAGGACTCTCCCCCCACCTTGTTGACAGCTCATTATATCCGCTAGTGCAGCTAGCTAGCACCAGATGCTAACAACAACAATACACGTAACCGGTGTGCGTGCTTTCTCTCTCTCGCGCGCCACGCATACACACCCTCCCGAGCTTGAATGCCACACAGAGACCAATCGAGGGCATTCGTGTATATGATCTGTATGAAAGTGGCCATGTCGGCAGGCCACATCATGTAGACAACTAGTCACCCTCTGTGAGGCAGAGTCAGACCCAAATTTGCGCAGCGTTGCATTCACAATACATACACTGAACAAAAATATAAACGCAACACTTTTGTTTTTGCTCCCATTTTTCATGAGATGAACTCAAAGATCTAAAACATTTTCTATATACACAAAATAACCATTTCTCTCAAATATTGTTCACAAATCTGAAAAGATCTGTGATAGTGAGCACTTCTCCTTTGCCGAGATAATCCATCCCACCTCACAGGTGTGGCATATCAAGATGCTGATTAGACAGTATGATTATTGCACAGGTGTGCCTTAGGCTGGCCACAATAAAAGGCCACTCTGAAACGTGCAGTTTTGCTTTATTGGGGGGGTCTGGGGGGGTCCGAAAACCAGTCAGTATCTGGTGTGAGGGGTAGGATTAGGGTTAGGGTTAGCAGTAGGGTTAGGGTTAGGGTTAGGGTTAGGGTAATGTTGTGAATTGAGTGGCCCATGGTGGTGGTGGGGTTATGGTATGGGCAGGCGTATGTTATGGACGACGAACACAGGCAAGTATGGTCCACACAGCGGCGTGCGTTGAAAGCTTCACCATTCACTTTGAATGGGGTGACGTCACTTTTCGCCGAACTGCATTGTGGGAAGCGGAGATTTGCTGGCATGGCAGAAGCGTCAGCCAATCTAATCATATGCCAGTACAAGCTCTAGCCTATCAAACCGCTGCTTGTGTATCAGGGGCGGGAGATTCATGTGATTGGTTGTTGGTCGAGTTTCAGACACGCCCGCCGGCAAGCTTCAACGCACGCCGCTGTGTGGACGGGCCGTGAGTGATTCTGGGTTGTATTGCTGCTGAACAATCAACCTATATGGTCGTTTTCTGTAGGAGGACAGGCTGATTACAACGCAAGCTTACTATCACCTTGTGAATATGTAAAGGATTAAAGATCTTACAAGATGTCTCAGGAGGAGGTTGAAAAATGTAACGTGCATTCATGTTCACCAATGTAACATTGTCTTTGCAGATTTTACAAAAGAAAATCGGGAATCTATCACTCTAGTTTTACACTGGCATCCTGTCAGTCACATAATTGACTAATGAATACTGTTGGCAAAACACTAAATAGCTATACGTGCTAAAATAAACATTCTTCCAGGAAGGATCCTCTTTATAAACCTAGATTTTGTCAGTGGTGATATCATTGCCACTGGGAAAGATGCAGTCAGAGAACTTAACAGATGGGTATTTCAGATCTAAATTAAGGCTGAGTTCGAAGATGGGTGTGGTCCAAGCAAGGCCATCTGAAGTAGAGGCATAGGGGAATAATCCATTGGCCCCAGATGCCTCAATGAAGTTGTGTCGTAGATTTTGGTACAGAAATGTCCCTGCCCTAGATAAACGGCAAGCTCTGTGCTAAACTTAAAGAACAGGCTATCCCGCTATTTGCACATCACACAGCTCTTTAAAGCACACTCCTCAGTGTGACAGTTAGCTGAGGGACATGGATGTACTCCCATCACCACAGTGGCAGGATGGCTGCTGAGCGTCAGGATAAGGGCCTTCAGCTGCAGGCTGCGATGTCTCTGTTCTGAGTGAGATGCTAACATGCTGGGGCGTGACATGTCAAGCTCCTGGCTGTTTTTGAAGAAGAGCCGACAGGAGAAGCTGAGGTTTAACAGACTTTATGAGACGTGGCAGGTGGAGCATCAAAGTAAAGATAGTAGTATAGTTGGCCAATCACAGTAGTGGCATCAAAGCCCATTAAGGCGGGACATGGAGCAAAGCAGTTGAAAAAAATGAATGCCTCTAGCGAAGAAAGACACGTTATTCAAGTGCTCAATTAATGCATTGGAAAGAGATATTTATTCTATCCAGAGAATAAATGTGATGATGAGCAACTGTCCAACTAAATAAACCAACCACTTGATTCACAATATTGATTCAAAATTATTTTATTGACTTAAAACAAGTTGTTTTGCTTCTGCTAATTTAAAATTAGAGATTTGTTTTGTTGTGAACTTTTGTGTTACGGCCCAAGTCATTTTATTTTTTCATGAACCAGTCCAGACTATGATGCTGTTCGTTTTGACTTCCTGTCTGTCTTCTTCTGTTGATTTCTCTGACGTCCACTGCTCTTTGAACCTCTTTCCTTCTCTTTCCTTCTCTTGAGCTGTTTTTCTTTTCTTTTCTGGGGACAGCCTTCATGAATCCGTGCACTCCACAAATATAAAAGTGAATATTAAAAAAGTGTTCCAGGTTGTTTTCTGATGGAGAAAATGTATGTTTGTTGTCAACAGCTGAAGTTAAGTCGACCGGACTTCTTTCAGCGGATTGATATGACTAATCATGGTCCTTTGATCCTCCTTAGCAACAGTCATGTTATCCTTAGCAGCGGTGTGTTAGCGAGTATTATTATATGTCTTAGTTGAATACTCGATTCTGATTGGTCAATTCGGACATTTCAGAGGTTAATATGACAGTACTACAGACCGCTGTTAAGCACTATAATGACCGTTGTTAAGGAGGATGAAGAGAGAGAAAGGAAAATACGTTAAAAGACGGAGCGCTGGATGTCAGATAAATCAGCAGAAGTGTTTAAGGACTTGTTAGTGGATCAGAAACTGTAAACAGACTTGGACAGTCATAAAAAACATCAATCAGAGCTGCCTTCATTCAAAATAAGTTATTGTTGTTGGATATCCAGCTTTTGGTGTACTTTGGAACAGAGTTTTAGTTTATTAGCGGAAGCAATACGATCCTTTTCAAGTCAATAAATAAGGTAATAATTTGTCGAACAATGACCGCCTCGCTGCACATTATCCATTACCTAACAACCTCTGAAATGTCCACATTGAGCATTGAGAATGGAGTATTCAATTAAGCTCCATAATGTAAAAATGGTTTGGTTGAATTCTTGATATATTTACGACATTCTGTGGTAATCTATTTCTTTATAGAAGACTGATGACAAGGATGTTCTGATAATAGGACCATGTCCCCGATGTGAGTAAAAAACAGTTTGTGTATCTGCCCTTTGATTCGTTCCAAAGTTGAATAAGGTTTTTTCTTGGACCATGATATTCCCTTCCACCAGGACTAAGAAACTACTGTAAACGAAAAACATAACCTCCTTTGCGGCGGTAGTGTAATACAGTAGTGTATATATATTTGATACGATAAAATGGATCTTTAATAATCCCTGTGGGGAAATTCAGTAGTTTAACAGCAACAGGGTAAGAGTAAAAAACAGGACAGCACAGATGCACACAGATTAATACAATTAAGGATCAAATCAAAGATACAAATACACAATTGTAAATAACTATAAAATAAGAAATTAATTTAAATGAACATATATGCATAGATATTTAGTCATGTGTACATATTATTTACATGTGTGTGTGAAAACCATGTGTATTTCATGTCCAGTTTGTGTCACATTGTTGACCCCTTGTTGTGCAGCGTGATGGCTACAGGCACAAATGACTGGCCGAGGCGCTTGGTGCTGTGTCGTGGAGGGATGAGTCTGAGGCTGAACGTGCTCCTCATCTTCACTAGCTCTGCATGGAGGGATGAGTCTGAGGCTGAACGTGCTCCTCATCTTCACTAGCTCTGCATGGAGGGGGGTGGACGGGTCCTCTAGGATGAAGTCCAGCTTCCTCCTCGTCCTCCCCTCTGCCACCTCCTCCAGATTGTCCAAATCCAACTACAGAGAGCTAGCCTTTCTCACAAGCTTGTTCAGCCTGGCAGGGTCCCTTGTGTTGGTGTTTCCACCCCAGCACACCACGGCAATGAAGAGCCCACTGGCCAGCACAGACTGATAGAACATCTGCAGCAGCCTCGTGCACACGTTGAATGACCATAGCCTCCTCAGGAAGAACAGCTTGCTCCGTCCCTTCCTGAAGAGAGCATCGGCGTTGTCTGTCCAGTCCAGTTTATTGTTTAAGTGCACTCCCAGGAACTGGTAGCTGTTCACCACCTCCACATCCTCCGCCCTGATGGTGATGGGGGCCTCTTCCTGCTCCACCTGAAGTCCACCACCAGCTCTTTAGTCTTGCTGATGTTGAGCTGGAGGTGATTGTTGTCACACGAAGTTCTCCATCAGGGCCCTTCAACAGGAATGGTGACAGCACAGTTCCTTGGGGGGCTCCGGTGTTGCTCAGCAGCACATCAGACACGCTGCCCTGCAGTCTGACATACTGAGGTCTGCTGGTGAGGTATAGTCTGTGATTCAGGCCACCAGGCTGTGATCCACCTGCATCACTGACAGCTTCTCAGCGAGCAGGTGTGGCTGTGTGGAGCATGAAGAGGATGGCGTCCTCTACACCAATGTTATAGGTAAACTGTAGAGGGTCCAGGGAGTCACACACGTGGGGTTTGAGGTGCTGCAGGATCAGTTTCTCAAAGGTCTTCATGATGTGTGAAGTCAGAGCGACAGGCCTGTCTCCTGGAGTGCTGGGGCGTGTCTTTTTGGGTACCGGGACAATGCAGGAGGTCTTCCAGATGTCAGGCACCTTCATCAGCTTCCAAGAGAGACTGAAGAGGTGCTGAAAAGTTCCTGCTAACTGTCCGGCACACGCCTTGAGCACCCGGGGGTTGGTGTTGTCTGGCCCCCTTGCCTTCCTCACGTTGATCTCAGGCTGCGGCCACACGAGGACGAAAACGGCTAAATGCATAGGATTAACGCAATCGCAAACAAGCTTCCGTCCACACGCAATAGTTATCCGGATAGTGTCTGTCCACACGAGACCGCTCCGTTTAGCTCCAACCGCTGGAGAAGCTGCAGTACATATGCAGGAGCCTGTAGGTGGCGCTGTAACTTCCTCCACAAAAGCAGCGAAGAAGCATGGTTGTCATGGTTGCCCTTCTGTTTATTCTCCGCGGTGGGGGCCGAGGGAACCGGGCAGAGTTTTTCGCCAGTCAGCGTGTATTAAAGTCCAAAATTATAAAAGTGCCGGTCAAAGGTCTTCTTTGTTATTTATTGAGCTTTAAAACAAATGCATAACGACTCTATATAATATAATAATAAAATACACGGAGCCTCTCTTTTTCCTCCCTCTCTTCGGACAGCGTCAGTGTCTGTCTCATGCAGCAGCTGATCCAGTAATGAGTGACCCGGCCGACAGTAAAAATAAACATATTTATAACTAGTTTAGGTAGTTTGAGAGGTAATTAAAATAGCTAAGGGTGATGATCTGACTTGAAGTGTGTGTTTTGCTGCAGCGGGAGGAGCTGCAGGTGAGCAGAGCTGCGTGTCTCCGTCCTGTTAGGTCCATATCGAGAGAAAGATAAATAATCTGAATTCAGGGTGCAGTTTACTTTGACGTGGGGGTGAGCAGCAGAGGTGGGGAGAGGCGGGGCTATTGTCTCATCATTATTGCTGTAGATGTTGCATAAACAACTGTAGCATGGTCAATAGCGTCCGGAGCACGATAGCAACTCTGCGATCCGCCATTGTTGTTGTTGTTGGTGGCGCGGGGTAAGCGGAGGTGAGCAAAAGAGGTGGGGAGAGGCGGGGCTATTGCGCAATCACTATCAGTGATTTGAAAATGTTCGGATAGGGCGCACACACGGAGCCGTTTGACCCTCCAGAGAGTTGCGTATGCCTTTCTATCCACCTTGGGACCAACCTGATCTCACCAGAATGCGTGACTCCACCACGACTTCTTAACACCACAATGCGTGGTGGAGTCATGAACTTTGTTACATTTACGTGTCGGCACCACGCAAACAACCCCAATGTAAAGTGAATGAGGCTCCTTTGTCGTGGTGCACACACGCATTTCTACAACGTCCCGCTCCTTTGTCGTGGTGCACACACGCATTTCTACAACGTCCCGCAGTGAGCTTTTATTCTATAAAACGTTTTTTTAAATCTACTTTATAGCTTGTAGTAACTCACGGGAGGCTTCTTTTATTTTATTTGTATTCATAATAATTAAAAAAATTCGTCAGAATGTAAAAATTACATTAGTTACGAATTTGTGTTCTCAAAAAACAGTGCATTGTGTGTAATGCAACTGTGATTTTTATTAAATTAGTTAAGGAAGGTAGTTTTTAAGGAAGGCCAGAGCTTCAGCTGTGTCAAATAGATTGTTCCCTTTAGTTAACGTTATTTAAAAGATAATGATCATGTCCCCTGTATTGTATTACGAGCGTCCATTCCCATTGGATAACGGGGAATTGTACACCCGGAAGTAAGAATTCTCCTTACTGTCGATTGATTATAAAGTGATATCTGCACTACTCATCGACTAAAAAACACAAAATTGTCCTTGTTAATTACACAACATTGATTGGTTTGAATTGTGTGCAATGTTTCTGTATTTTTCCCCTTCGATTCGGAGAAACAAATGTTTTTTCGGAGTTTTAGGATGGCCGAAGACACTACACTACCCAGAATCCTCAGCTATCGTTTGGGACTACACAATGTGCTTAGCTTGACAAACCCGTGATCAGTCCTCAATCTCTGTGATTGGATGCGCGAAGTTTACACAGAGTGTCAAAAAGGACTTTGAAATGGAATGAAACCCATCGACGGCACACTGTTCAAAACAGGAATCGAACGTGTCCTACCCCCCCCCCCCCCCCCCCCCCCTTAGGTCACAGGCTCCTCCAACAGTGCTACGCAATAAAACAGATAGGCGTACACAGAGAAAATAGTGAAATAGTGCAATAAGAGTACAAGTGATTGGAATATGATATATTAGATAAATAATTTCTAAGTAGCAGCCAGATGAATGTTATGGATGTTGTTTCTAAGTTCAGGTGTTTAATAATCGTATAGCCTGTGGGATGAAGCTGTCTCTGTGTCTGGTGGTTTTAGTCCGGATGCTGTGGTACCGCCTGCCAGACTGCAGCAGACAGAACAGTTTGTGGCTGGGGTGATGGGGGTCTTTTATAATCCTGAGGGCTTTCTTTAAGGTTAACCTGGTATTTTTACTCCACTACATTTATTTTAGTTACTTTACAGATTTGGATTAATGATGTGAAATATAAACAGCCCTTAAATCAGACTTTAGTTACACCTGAGTGAAATTCAGTGAAGGTGATTGTCAAGTGCCAACAATCAGGCGAGATATTTGATAGTTGGTTGCTTGAGAAGACTACATATTTATCTGCAGATCCGTTTAAAGCATATTCATTACTCGTTATTCTCTAATAGTTCATTAAAGACTGTATATAATTGCTATTTTGCACATCCCTTTCAAGATTTCAAGATTTTCTAAGGTTTATTGACATATCATATACACAACAGTGTAGTTATGCAATGAATGAACAACTTGAGTCACAGGTTCCTCAACAGTGCATTACAAGACATCTATCAATATGTGTGTATACTTCCACCATTACACTGTCGTATTCTGCACATTTCTTATACTATCTACATACATAAGATTATAATTAATGTGTATAATATCAGTTAAAATAAGTGCTTCAACATAGTTAACATTGCAGGAAAGTTGATTGTCAAGTTCCAAAACAAACCATGCAATTTAGACTTTGTCAGGCTTAATATTTAGATACCCCCAAAGCTTTTTTCCTATTTAAATGAAGACCTTAACCTAAAGTATTCTTTAATGTTTAAATAAAGCCTTATTAGTTAGCACATCCTCCTATCAGGCACTAAACTGTTTTATTCTAGATATCATTTGAGTATCTTCTTGATATTTTCTATTCTATATTTATATCATTGACCTTCTACTTTCCCACTATTTTGTATGTACTCTTAATATTTAAATGTTTTCATAAAATATAACACATTCAAAAGTGCTTTACAAAAATGAAAGACATTAAGAAAAAGGTATTTTAAACAGTCGTTAAAAAGCAACACAATCTTCCTGCATTGCAATTACTCTAAATGTGCAATAACGTGCTTTAACCAGTAGGTGGTTTGGGTTAAAAAGCTGTCAAGTTTACAGTGTTAACAAAATAAGATATACTGCTGTTTCCGGTTTAGTTTACGACGAATATTATTTTGTTATTGTCTTGTTATTTGTAACACAAAAGCGATGGAAAAACCCCACAGCAACACAGAAAAGATGGCCTTAACATGACCCAGCGGTCTAGTAGTTAATAAAAAACAATAATATCAAAACAAAATATGACTACTAATTTATTGTGAAATTAAAACAGAACAGTAAAAGAATAGTTTCCGGTCTATTCTGATGCCCGATCGCTGGAGATAAATAAAGAACTATGACAGATGTGTAATATTTAATGCAGCCAAACCATTTATTACAATGCATTCATGTGATGATTTTCAAAGAGTAAAGCAAGCACTGCTGAATAAAGTATGATTTTCTCTTTTACGAAACCTTTTTCATATGGAATGCAGTTGGAGGTCAACCAATCAAAGAGCTTGAGGACTGATCACGGGGTTTGTCAAGCTAAGCACATGGTGTAGTCCCAAACGATAGCTGAGGATTCTGGGTAGTGTAGTGTCTTCTGCCATCCAAAAACTCCGAAAAAATCTTTGTTTCTCCGAATTGAAGGGGGGAAATACAAAAGCATTGTACACAATTCAAACCAATCAATGTTGTGTAATTAACAAGGACAATTTTGTGTTTTTTAGTCGATGAGTAGTGCAGATATCACTGTAAAATCAATCGACAGTAAGGAGAATTCTTACTTCCGGGTGTACAATTCTCCGTTATCCAATGGGAATGGACGCTCGTAATACAATACAGGGGACATGATCATTATCTTTTAAATAACGTTAACTAAAGGGAACAATCTATTTGACACAGCTGAAGCTCTGGCCTTCCTTAAAAACTAACTAATTTAATAAAAATCACAGTTGCATTACACACAATGCACTGTTTTTTGAGAACACAAATTCGTAACTAATGTAATGTTTACATTCTGAATTTTTTTAATTATTATGAATACAAATAAAATAAAAGAAGCCTCCCGTGAGTTACTACAAGCTATAAAGTAGATTTAAAAAAACGTTTTATAGAATAAAAGCTCACGTTGTAGAAATGCGTGTGTGCACCACGACAAAGGAGCCTCATTCACTTTACATTGGGGTTGTTTGCGTGGTGCTGACACGTAAATGTAACAAAGTTCGTGACTCCACCAGCATTGTGGTGTTAAGAAGTCGTGGTGGAGTCACGCATTCTGGTGAGATCAGGTTGCTTGGGACCCGTTATCGTTTCCTCAGTCGTTTAGTGCCGTATTCGGTCGTCCTCAGTAACGGTAACGCACACGACCGAATTCGTCCTCATGTGGCCGCAGCCTTAGAGAGTTGATTCCTGACTTGTCCGGTGGTGATTATCAGAGGTGTTATAGACATATAACACATTATTTTGCATACATTTATGTACTTTTTGAGACACATTTCTACAATAATTCAGAAGGTGTAAAGTGCAAACTCAGACACAGCAATACAAATAAAAAAAGTTGTACATTATTTGATTTGTTACACTCTACAGGAGGGATAAGGGAGGAGTCACAAAGAAAGATAAAGCACATTTAAGTCCAGTTCTAATGGCACTCTAATGCAGCCCTCCTTTATAACAGTGAGTGTGTGGATGGCAGAGATGTGGTGATGCACAGCCTGGAGGATTCCTCTCCTCTAATTGCGCAGGATGATACCGCAGCTCAGCTACAGCAGCTCAGCTACAGCTTCACACTACAACCCACCTTAAAACAGTCCCTCTAGTGCTGCATTCATTCCATCCTTGAAAAACAGGAAGATACCACAGAGATTTTTCGACCAAAGTCAGAAACTTGACGACTTGTCAATAGATAGAATAGGAGGATGAAACCCTCTTTATTGGTCCCTCGTCTTCATGCACACAGCACACAGTGAAATGTAGTCTCTACTTTTTCCCCATCCTAGTGCTAGTGAGCAGTGGGCAGCGCCCGGGGTCAGATCCTGACACCTTTGATTTATTTAAATGTTAATCTGTAAATATAGATGAATGTCTTGTTGATGGGTGTACATACAATGTACTGTAGAGATATTAAATGGATATATAAATAAATAGATATCCGCCATAAGTCATCTCTTGTCTGTTATTCATGTATATTAGGCATGGTCCTAACTACAATTCAGGGTATTTTTAACTACCTATTTGATTTTGCCATACTTTGGTGGGGATTGTAATATATTCAACTGTGAAGTATATTGTGAAGGCTTACTATAAATGATAACAGATTTTGCCTTCTGTTTTATGATGAGCCTACATATTTTTGTCAAGCTTTTAGTCAATGGTTAGTTAGTTAGTTACTTTTACTGCTTTTAATTATGTTGTGGTTACTATCCTAATATCTTTTATTGTTATTCATATTATTATTATTACAGCAGGGTTTCTTTCCAGCTGCCATGAGCACACTGAATTCGTTTCTTTAAAAGGAATTTAGAAACCTCCGAGTATTACCGTATTCAATGAACGCAACCCTCCAGCTTTGAAACAGACAGCACTGTTGACCAATCAGCGCTTGGACCTATTCCTACGCCCATCAATGAAACTGATGCGGAGGCGGGGCCTCGGTTAAAGGGGCTCGCTTGGTTACACTGCGGCTTCGTCAGCTCTCGTCACATTGGTGCAGGTGATCCGTCTCAGGATGCGAGAGGAGAGCGGAGGAGAGGGGCAGAGAGAGGGGAAAGCACCGATGGGAAAGTGTCCGGGGCTCGGTTAACAAGAAGACAGCATCCGGTCCTCTTCAGTTCGTCCTGGGACACTTGGAGATGAGAGATTCACCAAAAGGGGCACTTTGAGATATGATGAGGTTTACTTCTGGTCGGCAATAGTACTATGATTTGGTATGTGGCCACTTTGATAGCAAGTGTATTCAGCACCCGAGGAACGGCCGCTCAAGGTGAGTCGAAGTGCAGAATTTGCATCCACGCCGCTTACTGTGCAACTTTTAACTCAGCCTTTTTTCCTCTAAACCTGCTTTCCCACACCTGTCTGTTTGCTAACTTTGAATATATCGCTGTTAAAAATGACATACTTTACGTCGTGAAGTTCATGCGTGTTCATCACCTGTGTGGAGCCGGGCCGGTGACGAGGAAGCACCGCTGACGAGGAAGCACCGTTAACGGTTCAAAGATTTTACACAGCTTAGCAGGGACGATATTTCAACATTTTTGGAGTTAATACAGCCGTTTTACCCAACATAATATTGTATGGACATGTGTTCTTTGTGTCATGTGTTTGGCTTCATGGTGTTGCAGTGTGTTAGGGTTGACATATTCCACCAAATGTTCAGTTTGCTCTCCGGAGCTTCAGGACGTGTTGCCGTGTAGCCGGGCTCACTGAGCTTCACGCCGGCTGCCAGCGTTCCATTAAACGTGAAGGCCAATGTGATTAGCATGATGCGCGTGTGTGGATGACATTAAAATGCTATGAGTGGATGGACTTCTTCATGGGGAGCTGTTCCTGTAAAGACAGCCTGTGTCCGTTAGAGGGAGCACTTCCTGAGGCACCACGTTAAAATGAATTATAATACATGAATTATAAACCATGTCAGTCATGTGTGATGCAACTTTGAACACATATATGATGACTTCATGATCGTTTTTTATTTATTATTATTTTTAGAAATATAAATGTGCTTTCTTGTGGAAAAGAAAAGACTCTTGTTTGACAGTGGCTTTATCCCTGATCCTTCAACCATCCACCTGCAGCTGATCTCTGACTGTAAGGCCCCTATACAGGGCCGGTCCTAGACATTTTAGTGCCCTAGGCGAGATTATGATTTGGTGCTCCCCCCCTCCAAGCAATACACAAAGAATATATAAAGAATAAATGAAAAATCTCTACAAAAGACCAATACACTACAAAAACGGAAACGTATTGACATGTTGGTTATATACATAAAGAAGGTTTCAAATGTATTCATTATTGTATGAACATCTTTTAATTGGGGAGTGGACATCACATCCTCTAGGGGGGTCCGGGGGTATGCCCCCCGCAAATATTTGTTTTAACATTTTAAAGTAAAATGCTTCAATCTGGTGCACTTTGAGCAGAATTACTAGAGACTATAGATCTAGGGGGTACAACTCTAAACACCCATATGAAAAGATCAGTTTACATTTTAATAACCAAATTAGTATGTGAACATAACCAATAACCTACCATAGAGAATAACAAATAAATGTAACGTATTTTATTTTTGTTGTCATTTATATCTTATTTTACCGAGTTAACATTTATTTATTCATGCATTTTTTTTAATATCTCCAGTTTTAAACGATATTTGTGGTTTACTGTCCTATAGTATACATTGGAATGATTTCAAACCCGTTTTTATTTATGCTAATAATTATAAAGGAGTGCCTTGGAAATATTTGTTTACATAAATTGTGACCAAACCGTTTGAGTCCCACTGAGACAACTTAGACTAAAGTGAACTATCTAAACACTCAAGAGTCCTTTACCTCACTGAGCTGTAGTTATCAGCCTCAATCCAACAACAATCCGCGGTACCGATGCGCCCTCTCTCTCTCTCTCTTGCTCGCTCGGAGGCTCGCTCGCACTTTGGCTGTGAGCTGCAGGCGCCTGATAAGTCAACATCCCCCACTTTAATCACTTACAGCACACATCGTACAGGGCAAATGAAAAGTGTAACCGGGGTGAAAAGGTTGTGACTTAATTATGAATTTTGTTACATCAAGGCTGAAAATTAGGATCAGCCAAACATTCAAAAATGTTTTTTTCCCTCCCAGAACTACCAGCGCAGCGCCCCCCCCAGATCTGGCGCCCTAGGCGACCGCCTATGTCGCCTATGCCTAGGGATGCTCCGAACGCCAATTTCCGGGCCGATCGCCGGAATCAGTATCGGCCGATACCGATCGCCGATCCGATCGAGTGGGGTGGGGGCCTAAATGGAAGATTTAAACATCACTTTAAATCTTCCATTTAAAGTGATGTTTAAAACTCAGTTAATGGGGCTCATTCACTGGAGCTTCCACAAACAACGAACAACTTAATTATTACATTCAAATGATGTACATTATTCAAGTTTACATTCACTTTGGATAATAACACGGGAGAAATGAGCGGAAACGCTCTCTCTCTCTCCCTCTCTCTCCCCCTCCCTCTCTCTCCCCCCTCTCTCCCCCTCTCCCTCTCCTGACAGCATTGTCAGTATCTCATGCAGCTCACTGATCCAGTAATGAGTGACCCGACAGTGAAGAATACATATATTTATAATGACTAGTTTAGCTTGTTCCAGAGGTAGATAAAATAGCTAAGTGTGTTAGGTCTAAATCTTGTGCGTTTCGCTCCGCTTACCGGTCCGGCGGGCGGAGCTGCAGGGTTTCTGCTTCACACACGTTGCATACCGCTATTTTACTGTCTTTTTCGGACACCTTAAAATACTGCCAGACTGGTGAAGCCATTTTGGCGAGCTTGTTTTGCCGCACACAGAGAAAAGTGTCATGTATTTTACGTCATGCGATCGCCTCTCGCGATCGGCATGTTTAGAGAGCACCGATCGATCGGTAGAGAGTGAGTATCGGCCGATCTCGATCGGTGACCGATCGATCGGAGCATCCCTACCTATGCCAAAGACCGGCCCTGCCCCTATACTATAGAATCAGTTTCAGCATTCACAATATTATTGATAGGGATGCAACTCATACATATTCTCATTATCATTAAATAATCTGCTGATCATTTTCAGTTTTTCTTTTTGTTATACTTTAAAATGTAAATCTTCCCAAACGCCCCGAAATTATTTTGCTTCTTTGGTCCGGCAAACATTCCAAAGCCAAAAAGCTTCATATTACTATCATAGGTGACTAAGGAAAGACGGAGATATTCTGAACCCAGTGAATTTTATGAGTGATTCCAAAAATAACTTTAAAATTTAAAATTAAAACCTAATTTTCTGATCCATTAATCAACTGATTATAGCTCTAATCATAAATGACATCACTTATAGTTGGTAGACCCACGTGGTACTGTGTGGACTGATAGTGTGTAATGTGTGCATGTGAGCTTTTCTCATTGGTGAGAACTGCGATGTGTGGTGAGAAAGGAAAGCCTTAAAAAAGAAGGAATCCCCTCATGTTCCATAGAGAGGGGAGATGCAGGAAATCAGAACAGCTGATTAGATGACACAGAAAGATGTGTTTGATGGTATGAATAGCTTTCCATCACTGTTTTAAATGTTGGCAAATACAGGTTCACATATTTTTATTCTCTCTGGGTTGCCACTTGGCTCGGCTGGCTCCACAGTTATGTAATGCTCTGCCTAAAGATGGTACACTTAAGCATCGTCTGGGAAAAGAGGGAGACTTAGGGAGATGTGTTTAAGCGGCTTCCCTCCTCTCCTCCACGGTTGGGAGAGCAGGCGACTTGGCAGACACACTTACTTCTGTGGAGGAGCGACTGAGACTGGCCCAGCCTTAAGACTCTCCCTCAGTCAGTAACTGGTAACACACACACACACACACACACACACACACACACACACACACACACACACACACACACACACACACACACACACACACACACACACACACACACACACACACACACACACACACACACACACACACACACACACACACACACACACACACACCAATTTGTGTAGATTGTGTAGCCACATTTAATGATTGATGAATATGAATTTTGCAACATCTTCACTGCAAGAGCGTTTGAGTGAGTGTGTGTGAACGGGGAGAGATGAGGGAGCAGCAGCCGGTATAGACCAGTGCCGTGTTTACAAACATTGCGGCGTATGAGGGTAAAGAATCAGAGTCACGTGAAGTCATATTATTGGTTGAATTTTCTTAAACAGGGCGTTTTACATCCAATCACATCCCCAGCAACAGCCGTGATCTCGACCGAGCCAAGACCGTTAAAAAGTGGACCAAGACCGGTCTCGAGTACTACACCACTAGCCATCGCCGTTGTTATGACACAAAGAAGCTTCAGACATTCACTAGGGGGGTTTTTACTGACATATTTTATGTCTTCCAACAAAATGTATTCCAACTTTATTTTAGGCTTTTTACCACAAACACGTAAAAAGACCTTGAGTTTGGACGTGGGAACCGAAAGTGGTAAATTGTTGCCAAATGTGTTAGGCCCTTGCTTGATCTTTGTAGTGTGTCTGTTGGGCTCTTTTGTGTGTTCCTGTTCATGGAAGTGTGGGCTGGTCTGTGCTCAAAAGTAGCATTTCTGTTTGTGTGGACTGACTAACACACACACACACACACACACACACACACACACACACACACACACACACACACACACACACACACACACACACACACGCGCGCATGCACGCGCGCGCGCGCCTCAGCAGCAGCAGCATCCTTCTGGCCTAGCGCTGCTGTCTCCAGCTGGCAGAGGCCTCGACTTTTGCCACAGATAGCCTGGCCCTGTGCCAGACCCTCCTCTGTCCTCCCCTCCTCTTGGGTTTCCTGTACTCCTCACCTTGTTCCATTCCTCCCCCCTCTCACTTTTTCCCGTCAGGGAGAGGTGGGAAGTAACTAAGTACATTTACTCAATACTGTAGTACACATTTGAGGCACTTTTACTTTACTTGAGTATTTCCATTGAATGGTATGTTATACTTCTACTCCACTACATTTAAGATAAGATAAGATAAACTTTATTATTTCAACAGATTTCCCGTAACTGTATGAGGTTAGTTAAAGCAATAATATTAAGTTTAAATAACAAATATTAGGCTCAACTCAATATTATTGCTTTCAACTAACCTAATACAGTAATGTGACATTTCTTGACATTATACATTGAATTAAAGTCAAACTTTCAGTGTTTTCAGTGTTGACTCAGGGCCTCGCCGCCCTCACACCCTCTTTCCGTCCCTCCTCTCGTCCCTCTTCCTGTCCCTCCTCTCATCCCTCCTCTGGTCCCTCCTCTCGTCCCTCTTCCCGTCCCTCCTCTCGTCCCTCCTCCCGTCCCTCTTCCCGTCCCTCATCTCGTCCCTCTTCTCGTCCCTCCTCTCGTCCCTCCTCTCGACCATCCTCTCGTCCATCCTCTCGTCCATCCTCTCGTCCCTCTTCTCGTCCCTCCTCTCGTCCCTCTTCTCGTCCCTCCTCTCGTCCCTCCTCTCGTCCCTCTTCTCATCCCTCCTCTCGTCCCTCTTCTCGTCCCTCTTCTCGTCCCTCCTCTCTCCCGCTCCGTCCTGTCACTTTCCTGTTCCACACGCTCTGGTGAACACACTCGTGTCCCTGCAGGTTTCCCGTGGCTCGCTCCTCATGGCTGGGTAGCCGAGGGAGGGGAACATGGTGGGTTGTGTTAATGGAGGCTCAGGGCGCTCCACAGCAACCGTCTGCTGCCTCACGCACACACACTTGTTACCCCTACCCACGCACACACTCACACAACGCATACACACACATGTCAACATGCCCCTGGGGGAGCTGTGTGTCTTTTAACCAGGATCTGAACATATGCCCACTAACAGGCTGCCTGCCTTGCCTAAGTTGGACTAATTATGATTAAGCTGTGAGATAAATGCCACTCTGTTGCTCAATAAGTGCATATGCCAGAAAAACGGCAAGAGCGATGGGGGCAGAGGAGGAGGGGTGATGCTTTATTGTTTGGATCATAGAAGAAAAAAACAATGGGAAAATAGCTTTTTCATTTTTAAAAGATTTTGACCATATATCGTTTGCTTTGTATCCATTTAGCACAACATTAACACAGAGCTTACTTTTCAGATGCACTTTCCGCTTATTTTTCCTTGAAGATCTTCTTGAGATTGTGAACATGATATTCTGATTTGGAAAGCTTTAGAAAGGTAGTGACCTCTCCTTGTTGTTAGCGTGAGTGGGAGGATGTGTGTGTGTCGTCGTGAAAGCACATATGTGAATAATTTGCTCTCGCTATGTGTAGAACATAAGTGTTGCAAAACAGTTGGGTAACCATATTAGCATCATCATGTGTATCAGCGGGTGTTCATTGATTGCCCCTGATACACACTGATTCACCTTGTGGGGGGTGTAGAACCCAGCCGACCTAGAACTGACCTACTTTTCAGTGGAAAATGGTACAAGTCACACCAAACAGGATAAGTAATAATAATATTTAATTAATTTAATTTATATAGCGCTTCTCATCTGCCAAGACACATTTGGAAGCGTTTAAGTAAAGCCGTAATGCAAAGTAAAGTGCTGCAAGACCTGCCATCAGTCTTTAGAATTTGATGTGGCCCCACGTAGAGCTGATGATGCAGGAAGACGAATAAAAACTGTCCAATCATTGACTTATCTGTCCTTATGAGAGCACGCCCCGTGGGCCTTTGAGCATATTACTGCCCTCTCCTTTCTCAGCAGCAATACTATAAGAAGTTCACTTAAAGAAGCGCTATAGAAGTTATTTTCTTAGTTGTCCCCTTCCTGTAGTGTGTTATAGGTTGTTGTGCATGTAAATGGTCTGCAAAGGCTACAATCCCAAAGGTTCCTCCAGAGGAAGTTTCTCTCACACACACTCCCTTGGCTTAAACTCCACCATTGGACTCCTCTGTTTACTTCTGTAACATAGTGACATCACTATGTAACACTCGCACTGCTATTGGCTAGAGCTCCAACAAATTGTACGTGATGTGATAAGGAGCGGGACATCTTTGACACGTCTCTAAGCGATTGACCAATCACAGCAGAGCAGGCCAGCTAACCAATCAGAGCAGACTGGGCCCTGGTTTCAGACAGAGGGTGAAAAGAGGTGCTGCAGCACAGGCAGTATGAGGGCAATAAAGAGCTTTTGATCATTAAAGCATGGAGACATGTCACAGTAGAGACACATGAGCAAATAACAACCTGACATGTGAATATTATCACATTTGAAACTGATTTTGTTCACATTACCAAATGAGTCAGCTTACAAAACCATAAAAAACCTAAAAAATAGAATTATAAAAATGTTGAAGAGGTGATTCATTCTTAATTATAAGCAGATACATTTAGGTATGTATTGTGTATTTCTGTGGTGTGGTTTCTGTTGTTGCCATGGTAACATGCAGTGGCAAGCTAAACATGTCCCCCCCCCCCCCTTCTCCATGCTGCTGCTGAAGTTGTGCTTATTTTGGAAACAGTGTAAGTGGTGCTAACCCCCCGCTGTGTGAAAACACCTTTCCATCTCTCTGTGTCTCTGGATTTAATTGGATTACAGTTAAACGTGACTGTGGAACTCATCTCCGTTCCACACGGTACACTGAGCATCTGCAGAGCTGTAACACTTAGTCAGTTGATTGAGCAGTTGATGGATGGAAGATTAATTAGCAACTCTAAGTTATTTTCTAAGAATAATAGCAAAGTGTCTGCTTCCAGCGTAGCTTTAAAGCTCCGTTTGTGCTGGAGTGAAATGAGATTCATCCAGAAGCTCCCAGGAAACTTTGGAATTGGGTCTGTGATTCAGGGGTGTACATTTGGTGTATTTTTAGATGAACTGTGTGGTGCCTAATTAATGTAATCCTCAGAAACCTCTCTGATATCCCTGCTTTTTAACGAGCGCCACAGTGTGATGACCTGATGGCTGTTCTTCCTTTGAGTGGGTGGCTGCACGGTGAAAACAAAGCTGCTGACCAAGAAAAAGAGAGTTTGATTTAAATCCTGGCGATGTTCAGCATTTTCTCACTGATGCAGTCGTGTGTTGAATGATTTGTGTGGCTTCGATCTGGCCTTTTATCGATCTGATACCTATCACTGCACTTAATGACTCAGTGACTCGACATATTTCAACGTAAATCTTGTCTTCATCTCACCCCTGCACTATATTTTTGCCAACGTTCCCCTGGACTTTGCGAGTAGCTGCCTTTTTTATGGAAAGCACTTTCTCCATGTCCATTTTTTTTGCTACTCAGGACTTCAAAAGGCTAATTTCCATTCTGGAGTGTACATGCACTTTAAAGTTCAGTCTCTTACACTTGTGTGAAAGTGTGTGTGTGGGGCCGGCCAGAGTTGAAATTAGAGTAACGGCCCGTCCACAGTACAGCGTCGACAACGTCGCGTTGCCTCGCTTTTTCGCCGAACTGAATTGTGGGTAGCATAGCGGTCCGTGCCAGCGCCAGCCAATCAAATCCCGTTTCGGAAAATCTGACAGCTCAAGCCGGAGCCAATCAAACCGCGTCTAAGCTGGGAGAGATATCCCGCCGTTCATTTCTATATTTCAAAAAAAGTTGGAAGAGAAACTAATTATCGCCGTAGCAAATCACCCGGTTTTGTATGACCAGACCTTCTTCACCTACCGGGATACAAACCGGAGGAACCAGGCATGGAGGGAGGTGGCAGAGACAGTGGGGGAAACTGGTAGGTTTTCGCCTGTTTGGGGAGTTTATATATATATATATTGCTCCCATAAAATCCCCGGGGTTTTTTGCTTTGTATGTCGGGGGCGGGAGATTCATGTGATTGGTTGTTGGTCGCGTTGCTTGAATAAAATCCCCAAGCTCCAGACACGCCCAGCTCCAAGCTTTTTTTGAAGCTGTAGTGTGGACGCTCCGTTAGAGTGAGATGGCCAACACAGCTGCAGATAAAATGATTCTCCAATTCCAACCTTCGACTCTGAGGATTGAGGCCACAGATCCCGTTAAAATCAGAGGAAGCATCTAAGCCTCTTGCTCTGCAAAAAAGAAATGCAAAATCCCAACCTTTACACTATTTAAGATGGCAGCTTTCATTCTGATTGTTAAAGTTGTCCTCTGGGATTCTGGAGAAAGATCCACTTGGTCGGTTTTCCCTTTACAAAGCGAGGGCCTTGCATGATCATGGATTATTTTTTTCAAGCACAAACTGAATATTCACAACATTTTACAAAAAGTATGTAATTTCCCAACATTCTTCATTGAAGTTTGAATTTGTCCACACTAGTTTATAGGCTACGCATGGAACACAATTCATCTTTTATTTATTTTGTCGGCAATAAGAACGATTGGACATAATAATAGGATACATCTACTGTACAATGTAACCTGCTGACGTTGCCGTGGTGTTTCTATGGTGAGAGCGATGGCCCCCCTTCTAGGTGGAAGCGCTACCCTCAGCATCGCACACTGTTCAGAATTGTCGCTGAGCCCTGCGCTCAAAGTTCAAATTATTTCAACTTCAAAACTTGATATAGTGGCCCAAGCTAGCAGGGAAGGTAACCATAGAAACAAAACATAACTGGCTGTTTTCACCGCAATACTCATCGCCCAACGTCGCAGTGAGCAGAGAGCTAATTGCGTGTGAATGCAGATTTAAGATGCTCCTTTCTGCAGGTAAACTTACCATTAGGAAGGAAAAACTCCCTACTCATGTAATGACTAACAGACCAACATTATTTACTTTATTAAAATATAATGCAACAAATGGTCAGATTGGAGAAGCTGCACATTTCTTCTCCATGGTTCATATGTGTGTGCAGTGTAATCTCTTGCTGTTCCATGTACAGAAGCCTCCCCTCCCATTGATCTTAACTGAAAGCAGCCCCCTGTTGTTAAGGGCAAATGGTACACTTCATAAAAGTCACCAACCTTGAGATGGCAATCATTCTGCTGTTTGGGCCAGGGAGCAGTGAGCAGGGGCTGCTGTCTGCCAGGCCCCGGGCTCCCAGCAGCCCCTGTCCAGGTTCACTGAAGCAGGCTGTGAGCGTGTTTGGCTCGATGAACCGATTTGAAACAGATTGGCAGCCAAAGAGGCTCCATGTGTGGTTTGAGATTGTTACCGGTTATTTTTTCAATTATAAATGGGCAGTCGGTGTTGAACTCGGGTCAATGTGTTTGTATTTCAGTCCAGTTAACCCAGACACACTCGACTCTTGTTAACAGCATGGTTATTATGCGGCCATGTTTAAGACTGTTCTACAGATGTATCACTGAGGATGCTGTTTCCATCTGATATGCTTGTCGAGGTGTTGGGATAACAGATACGATTATATACAGTATTATGACTCAACTGTATGTTCCTCACACCTTTTAACAGAATAATGTCATATGGAACTTAAATGGACTGAATGGGTTTAGTTTTGATTAGTGTATTTAAATCAAGCTATACAATATTATATACCTGAAGAGAAACATAAGTTACATTTCATTATGTTTTAATTGGTCGTCTTTAATGGTGACATCATTATTGTTGTTGGTTGCCAGAAGTTGCCATAACTTTGACTTTTTATGCAGTTTCAAACCACATTTTTGCAATACTCTACTGAAAGGTGCTGGCAGGGCATATTGTTACTATGACAATGATATCTCGACATCATATCAACACAGTTGTAAGTCCCGCTGGCAGATCTGCTTCAACGGGCTAGTCTTTGCTCTGATAGTTTCCATCAGACAGAAACGGCCAAAGACAAGCCTTACAGTACATTCAATTTCCACAGTGACGTCACCGGCGCTTTTGTGAGATGTTGAAATATTTTAAACATTCATTGTTCGGTGTGGGCACACAACAAAGGCGCTGGACGTGACTCTTTCTCTCGAAGCGGCCACAAGGCATGAGCTCTGTTCTCATTGGAATCTAATGAGGAAAGACGCTGGCATTCAAAAAAAGGTTCTCTCGCTGAGAAAATACAATTTTCTTATCAGGACATTTATTTGTTTCGCTCAAGCTTCACTTACTGGGTCCCCTAGTGGAGGGCTCTTAATCAAAACTATATGTTATTAAACCAATCTGTATTAATAGATGAAATAATACGTACAACACTGGACTACTAAAATAATGGATACCTGCAGTCCTGTCAAAAACAATGGCAGAGTCAGGTGTTTGGGTTGGAGTTCAATATAGATAAAACCCAGTTTCTAGTTGTTTTCTTAAAAGCCTCTTGGCTCACATAAAGACAGCTGCTTTCTTTAATATAACACTTATTCCCTACTTAACACCTTACAGCTACTCCTTCCATCTGTGAGGGACTTAATACATTCAGCGGTACTTAAGCATAAGTCTGTATGATATACTGATCACGAAAAAGTATATGATTTGATCAGACCTTTCAGCTCAGCACTTGAGAAGGTATTGCTCTGTGGTATGTGTTCTGAATAAAGTGTACCAGTGTCCTTTAGCTGACTCACCTTAAGCTAGTAATTGCTGTATCTCTTCTGCTGCAGTCAGGATAAAGTGTGTGCACATCATCAACATATTGGCTACTTGTACTCCGGTGGCGTTTACATTGATTCATCTGTCTTAGTTTGGTTCTGCTGTAGCACTGGACTTAAAGCAAGTGATATTTCACTTTAGCTGCACACATAAAGGTGTGTATCTTTTCAAATGTTCACAGTTCAACTGCATTATTTGTCATGCTTGAGGCTCTAAACTGTGAGCATGATGCTGACCATGCTAACATGCTCACCATAAAAACATAATGAGGATATAATGGTTATAACTCAACTTCTTAGTTGCGATGTTGATAAGTAATTGTGCGGTGTCCCTGACATATCACAAGCCAAAAGAAAGACTTACCTCACCATCCTCTGGGCTCGACCAATAGCTGATCCTCTCAGCAGATCCACCTTCAGACCCTATATCTTTGTGGCTCAAAGAGCTTTAGCGAACCGTAGTTGGTTTGTGATCAGCACAGATCCACTTCAGTTCCTTGGGAGTCACCACGATGAAAACCAATCGACAGCACTTTGGCCTGATCATGACGCTACACGATAAGGATCACCGGTCATTTCATTCATATCCGAGGAAACATGAAAGTCTAAACCAAGATGAATGGAAATCCATCCAATTGTTTCAATAACCTTTCACTGAATACCGCACAAGTCAGAAGGATTCCTCCTCTGGACACTGTAGGGATCTTTAACACATGTCATTAGAGCCCAGCCACCATCACATTTTTTATTTCACCGAGCACTTTATTAATGTTATTTTGCCAATTGTTAAGCTTTAGAAAGTGTGGCTGACAGACAGAATAGAAACCCTTGATTCAGGATGCTGTGTTATTCCTGGTGGCACAGCAAACTAAGGTGATGGGCAAAACACCCTCAGCTGTTCATTAACTTACCCAGTGGATTGATTATCAGCCTTTCTTCTTCTTATTTGGAGGGTTGTGATGAATGTTTTGTAATTTTACAATTGGGAAAAAGGAATATTACTACTTGTGCACCTTCCAATCAATCTGAATTTTGCTAATGCTAATTAAAGTACAATGCACTTCAAAACATAATCTACTGGCCTTTCCATCCATTGTTCCTTGATATCCCTTTCGAATGACGTATTGTTGTTGCAGGGTTATATTAGTTTACTGGAAACATTTCTCTGTGCAGAATTAGGTTTTTTGATAAACTTTTTCCTTGAATGTCCTGTAGATTAAATGCGTTATTAGGACATTGTTCACAGATCTTTGGGGTTTCCAGTTGGGAAGACAGATGTATCAGATTGGCAGGGGAAGCTTTATTAAAGTATGGAGCAACTGTGAAGGACACCATTCAGGTGCATGACGAATTGAAATGACGGCTGTTAGTTTCCCAGCTTAACCCCTCACATCACCCCGGGGTTAGGTAAGGCCAGTCGAACACACTGCTGAGACACCTTGTGTGGCCCACCTCTCTTTTCAATAAGAATGATGTAAAGTTACGGCATATTGTTGGCTTTTTCACATTTAGTTGTACAGCAGATAGAATGATCAACGACCCAATATGTCCGTTTGGATATGCGCCAATGAATACATAAATTCAACAATAGCTAAGATATGTTGCCAAGAAAACTTACATGTAAACATTTTTGAGCAAAAGTTTGGTTTTGCCTCCGTGGACCACAATGCTGTTTTGTGTGTGTGGGGCCGCTCTTCGTAGTATTGGTGATCGTTGGTCGGACAGACACGACATGATTTATTAGACCCGTTTGTAGCCGGCTTGCTTCTGTGCTTGTAAAGAAAGACGGCTGTTTCTAATCATTTATAAATTCAACTTGTATGTACCACTCTGATTAATTAATGTTAACCCCCTCTGTGACCTCTCAGGCTTAGCGGTGTAACATGTTGAAGTGTCTGTTTCTCCTAAAATAAGCAGGTTTTGAAAGGAGCATTTCCAAAATGTTTATTATACCAATAACCATCTTCATTCTGAGGGTTGTTAGTGCAGCAGTGTGTCTTTTGGTTTCCTGCTCCCATGTATACATTGAATACTCCCTCCCCCCCTCCATCCCCAGCTGCCGGCTTCCTGCCTGTCTCATTTTACAGCCCGGCCTACTGATGCAGCACAGTCAGCTTCCTCCACGCCGACATCTCCAGACCCATTAAACATTCATTGGATAGAGCCACAAGATACCTCAGATAGCCTCAGCTCTGCTCATCTAAATTCAGCCCAATATATGAACTTCACACCCTAACCCTGATACTGCGAACCAAGAGGCAGGTCTATAGGCAGGGGTTGTGTATGGGTTCAATAATAATATCTATTCATACAGCAGACAAACTGATGGATGTTGGTGTGGCACAGAAACTAACACATGATCCCCTCACTGCTCTGTAGTACATGGATTGATACAGTTTTCCACACAGAATGTGGTTGGCAGTAATTAGACCCAACATCTTAAAAGCAGTTTAGATTACCAGGACGTTCCCTCTTCATTCACTGAACAACTGAAACGTTGACATTAATTACATGTATTATGTCAACAAATGTCCCATAACTGTATTAGGTTGGTTGAAAGCAATAATATTAAGTTGAACCTGACTTTTTTTTTTATTTAAAGTTAATATTATTAGTTTCAACTAACCCAAACACCAGTGGGCGAGCCATCAAGGCCCTCTAGGCCCGAAGATATTCTAAAAAATAATATTTTTAAAACATTAAAACATACATTTTTCATTAGTTTTACCAAAATAACTTTAAAATAACATTTCCAAAGAAAATAAATCCTTCGAATCTGCCTGTTCAGTTTTGTTGGAATATGAAGGGTTAAATGCCGTCTCTGCGTTACCGTGAAGAAGGGAGAGCTTGTTGGTCCCCTCTGTACATTCACAGAGGGCCAGCTATAGTAACTATATAGAGAGAGTAATGTATATCATATGTATCATAGTCTTCCCTGTAGAATATGGGTGGGCTTTATTTTCGCGGACTTTATGGACAAGATCCGCCCGCTGTGAAGTGTAATTGCATGTGTATAAAAGTGTTTTGCAGTGACGGCGTCCTAAAACCCCGAAGTAGCCTGCGGGCTCGGGTTCCCTCGACAAAAAAGCCATGAGATTTCTCCATCGGATTTTGGAAAATAAGGTGTATAATTATATAGATATATATATATATAGGAAATAAGGGTTCTGGGTGGAAAAACGAGAACCTGTTTGATAAATGCATGTTTTGGTTGCAGCCCGGGTGATAATTACCACGTGTCCGTACCCTACTTTTAATTATGTTCGAATCATAAATCTAATCGATAGATTGTATTTGGATTAGCAGAAGTTCGGGTCGTGATGGCTCATGTCAGTTGAAGGGACAATCGTTGCGAAATGATTAACCGAGTCATTTTCAAGATTGAGTTCCAATGATAAACGGGAGTGCAAAGGATCAGCTGCGTGACCCGCCATCAAGTGCTTCATCCAAAAGGACAGGAGGAGGGACTTTGTGTTTACGTGAAGTGTCAGAGGCCCTAGGTACACAACTCACGGCTCGCCACTGCCAAACACAGTGATGTGAAACTGTTTAAAGTAAATGTCTCAGTATTTTCAGAGTACATCTTTACTCTCAGTGGAGTTGTAAGAGAGCTACGGCTGCCATGAAGGGGAACAGTTCATACAGGTTAATAATCTTGTGACAACACTTGTGTTACCGATCCAACCTGACATTTCATGTGGCTTTCCAAGGTGCTCCATGTGTTTCCCGCTGTGACCGCTGCCGCCTCCACACAGCTTGTGGACTAACTGTAATGCTTCTGAAGGATAGCTGTTTATTGTGACTCACAAAGAGCTTACGAAGAAGTAACCACTTAGACACTTTTTGGTGTTACTGCACTGCTAATTGGCCACATGTTATTAACAATGACTAGCGACAGGACTGTAACGCCTTTGTGTCTCTGTTCGGTTTTGGTTTGGTTCCATTGTCAGCTTTTAAACCAACCCAGACGAAACCATACTCATTTGCAAATGGACCAGATTTCCAGTGACCAGTGATAACAGTTTTACGTTAAAGGTCTGCTGTTTGGCTGTTAACATTTGCTCATCTTGTGTCTCTGATATCTGAAGATCCACAAATCCAGTTATTAAAATCCTTAATCTGGTAAAAAAAAAAAAAACTAGTTAAAACCACCAATAACAATTCGGTCTCTTAATTGATGATGCCGTCGCAGCGAGCACATGACAAACCTTGAAAAAAACAGACAGATTTTGTTAATATTCAACTCGACCCAATCTTACATAGCTTTAGACATTTTAATGCTGAAATGTTACATATTGACCTTTTTTAAAACAAGCTGTATTCTTTGAAACAAACAGCTGTATGTGCAGTAGCTGTATCCCCTGTGCACATGTCAGTATCCATGACTCTCAGATAGATCATCCTGCTAGCCTCTGCTTCCAATGTCTCAAGTAACAACTTAATTAGCCAACTGCTGACGTGAACTTGTTTGTTATCTTTCCATGGAAAGGTCAGATCTTTACTGTACAGCTAAGGAACAATGCAGACACATGGGCACAATGGAAGGCATGACAGTTTCACTGAAATAAAGTAAGTATCACAGAGCAGCTTGGAGAGGAAACGGTGTGTCGTGATGGTTACAGGAAGATTGTAAAAAAGGAATGGCAAATGGTGAGCTTTCTGGAAAGAGGAAATCTGTCCGTGGTTCAGAGGCAGGGAGAGTGCACTGTGGACATGAAGTGAGGCGGGAATAGCTGTCATGTCTAAATAGAGACGTATTAGGGAGCTGGCATTGTATCTCCTCTAGCACCAGGTAAAATGTGCTGACTGTGGAGATTGGACAGCAGCATTTCACAAATACAGGATTTGTGTCCAACAGATCTGTCATGAATCCTGCTGTTTGAACATCTGCTTCAGTTGTAGTGTATGCACCTCTTCTCCTTCTTTAAAAAACTAGGGCGTCTATTTATATTATTGTGAGTTAAACTGAAGGACTTAATCAAAATAAGACAGCGTAGAATATAATGATTTCCTTGTGGAACGATTTCAATGTGTGGCCTTGTTATCCGGTGTGAGCCGATGCCATGACCCTGTCAGAACTATGACATAATGTTACTGACTAATAAGCAGCTGTACACATGTTGGCATCTCTCTAACAGCCAGAGGCTTATATATGGTGGTGGCTTCTGAGCTTCTTCCTTTCAAATTAGAATTTGACATTTCTTTAATGGCAAACACAAGTCAGGTCTGTGGAGACAGATGATGACTAATCGCAGAGATAGCATGCCATCATTTAACTGGGCCCTGGTTTCAGACAGAGGGTGAAAAGAGGTGCTGCAGCACAGGCAGTATGAGGGCAATAAAGAGCTTTTGATCATTAAAGCATGGAGACATGTCACAGTAGAGACACATGAGCAAATAACAACCTGACATGTGAATATTATCACATTTGAAACTGATTTTGTTCACATTACCAAATGAGTCAGCTTACAAAACCATAAAAAACCTAAAAATAGAATTATAAAAATGTTGAAGAGGTGATTCATTCTTAATTATAAGCAGATACATTTAGGTATGTATTGTGTATTTCTGTGGTGTGGTTTCTGTTGTTGCCATGGTAACATGCAGTGGCAAGCTAAACATGTCCCCCCCCCCCTTCTCCATGCTGCTGCTGAAGTTGTGCTTATTTTGGAAACAGTGTAAGTGGTGCTAATCCCCCGCTGTGTGAAAACACCTTTCCATCTCTCTGTGTCTCTGGATTTAATTGGATTACAGTTAAACGTGACTGTGGAACTCATCTCCGTTCCACACGGTACACTGAGCATCTGCAGAGCTGTAACACTTAGTCAGTTGATTGAGCAGTTGATGGATGGAAGATTAATTAGCAACTCTAAGTTATTTTCTAAGAATAATAGCAAAGTGTCTGCTTCCAGCGTAGCTTTAAAGCTCCGTTTGTGCTGGAGTGAAATGAGATTCATCCAGAAGCTCCCAGGAAACTTTGGAATTGGGTCTGTGATTCAGGGGTGTACATTTGGTGTATTTTTAGATGAACTGTGTGGTGCCTAATTAATGTAATCCTCAGAAACCTCTCTGATATCCCTGCTTTTTAACGAGCGCCACAGTGTGATGACCTAATGGCTGTTCTTCCTTTGAGTGGGTGGCTGCACGGTGAAAACAAAGCTGCTGACCAAGAAAAAGAGAGTTTGATTTAAATCCTGGCGATGTTCAGCATTTTCTCACTGATGCAGTCGTGTGTTGAATGATTTGTGTGGCTTCGATCTGGCCTTTTATCGATCTGATACCTATCACTGCACTTAATGACTCAGTGACTCGACATATTTCAACGTAAATCTTGTCTTCATCTCACCCTGCACTATATTTTTGCCAACGTCCCCCTGGACTTTGCGAGTAGCTGCCTTTTTTATGGAAAGCACTTTCTCCATGTCCATTTTTTTTGCTACTCAGGACTTCAAAAGGCTAATTTCCATTCTGGAGTGTACATGCACTTTAAAGTTCAGTCTCTTACACTTGTGTGAAAGTGTGTGTGTGGGGCCGGCCAGAGTTGAAATTAGAGTAACGGCCCGTCCACAGTACAGCGTCGACAACGTCGCGTTGCCTCGCTTTTTCGCCGAACTGAATTGTGGGTAGCATAGCGGTCCGTGCCAGCGCCAGCCAATCAAATCCCGTTTCGGAAAATCTGACAGCTCAAGCCGGAGCCAATCAAACCGCGTCTAAGCTGGGAGAGATATCCCGCCGTTCATTTCTATATTTCAAAAAAAGTTGGAAGAGAAACTAATTATCGCCGTAGCAAATCACCCGGTTTTGTATGACCAGACCTTCTTCACCTACCGGGATACAAACCGGAGGAACCAGGCATGGAGGGAGGTGGCAGAGACAGTGGGGGAAACTGGTAGGTTTTCGGTTTGGGGAGTTTATATATATATATTGCTCCCATAAAATCCCCGGGGTTTTTTGCTTTGTATGTCGGGGGCAGGAGATTCATGTGATTGGTTGTTGGTCGCGTTGCTTGAATAAAATCCCCAAGCTCCAGACACGCCCAGCTCCAAGCTTTTTTTGAAGCTGTAGTGTGGACGCTCCGTTAGAGTGAGATGGCCAACACAGCTGCAGATAAAATGATTCTCCAATTCCAACCTTCGACTCTGAGGATTGAGGCCACAGATCCCGTTAAAATCAGAGGAAGCATCTAAGCCTCTTGCTCTGCAAAAAAGAAATGCAAAATCCCAACCTTTACACTATTTAAGATGGCAGCTTTCATTCTGATTGTTAAAGTTGTCCTCTGGGATTCTGGAGAAAGATCCACTTGGTCGGTTTTCCCTTTACAAAGCGAGGGCCTTGCATGATCATGGATTATTTTTTCAAGCACAAACTGAATATTCACAACATTTTACAAAAAGTATGTAATTTCCCAACATTCTTCATTGAAGTTTGAATTTGTCCACACTAGTTTATAGGCTACGCATGGAACACAATTCATCTTTTATTTATTTTGTCGGCAATAAGAACGATTGGACATAATAATAGGATACATCTACTGTACAATGTAACCTGCTGACGTTGCCGTGGTGTTTCTATGGTGAGAGCGATGGCCCCCCTTCTAGGTGGAAGCGCTACCCTCAGCATCGCACACTGTTCAGAATTGTCGCTGAGCCCTGCGCTCAAAGTTCAAATGATTTCAACTTCAAAACTTGATATAGTGGCCCAAGCTAGCAGGGAAGGTAACCATAGAAACAAAACATAACTGGCTGTTTTCACCGCAATACTCATCGCCCAACGTCGCAGTGAGCAGAGAGCTAATTGCGTGTGAATGCAGATTTAAGATGCTCCTTTCTGCAGGTAAACTTACCATTAGGAAGGAAAAACTCCCTACTCATGTAATGACTAACAGACCAACATTATTTACTTTATTAAAATATAATGCAACAAATGGTCAGATTGGAGAAGCTGCACATTTCTTCTCCATGGTTCATATGTGTGTGCAGTGTAATCTCTTGCTGTTCCATGTACAGAAGCCTCCCCTCCCATTGATCTTAACTGAAAGCAGCCCCTGTGTTAAGGGCAAATGGTACACTTCATAAAAGTCACCAACCTTGAGATGGCAATCATTCTGCTGTTGGGGCCAGGGAGCAGTGAGCAGGGGCTGCTGTCTGCCAGGCCCCGGGCTCCCAGCAGCCCCTGTCCAGGTTCACTGAAGCAGGCTGTGAGCGTGTTGGCTCGATGAACCGATTTGAAACAGATTGGCAGCCAAAGAGGCTCCATGTGTGGTTTGAGATTGTTACCGGTTATTTTTTCAATTATAAATGGGCAGTCGGTGTTGAACTCGGGTCAATGTGTTTGTATTTCAGTCCAGTTAACCCAGACACACTCGACTCTTGTTAACAGCATGGTTATTATGCGGCCATGTTTAAGACTGTTCTACAGATGTATCACTGAGGATGCTGTTTCCATCTGATATGCTTGTCGAGGTGTTGGGATAACAGATACGATTATATACAGTATTATGACTCAACTGTATGTTCCTCACACCTTTTAACAGAATAATGTCATATGGAACTTAAATGGACTGAATGGGTTTAGTTTTGATTAGTGTATTTAAATCAAGCTATACAATATTATATACCTGAAGAGAAACATAAGTTACATTTCATTATGTTTTAATTGGTCGTCTTTAATGGTGACATCATTATTGTTGTTGGTTGCCAGAAGTTGCCATAACTTTGACTTTTTATGCAGTTTCAAACCACATTTTTGCAATACTCTACTGAAAGGTGCTGGCAGGGCATATTGTTACTATGACAATGATATCTCGACATCATATCAACACAGTTGTAAGTCCCGCTGGCAGATCTGCTTCAACGGGCTAGTCTTTGCTCTGATAGTTTCCATCAGACAGAAACGGCCAAAGACAAGCCTTACAGTACATTCAATTTCCACAGTGACGTCACCGGCGCTTTTGTGAGATGTTGAAATATTTTAAACATTCATTGTTCGGTGTGGGCACACAACAAAGGCGCTGGACGTGACTCTTTCTCTCGAAGCGGCCACAAGGCATGAGCTCTGTTCTCATTGGAATCTAATGAGGAAAGACGCTGGCATTCAAAAAAGGTTCTCTCGCTGAGAAAATACAATTTTCTTATCAGGACATTTATTTGTTTCGCTCAAGCTTCACTTACTGGGTCCCCTAGTGGAGGGCTCTTAATCAAAACTATATGTTATTAACCAATCTGTATTAATAGATGAAATAATACGTACAACACTGGACTACTAAAATAATGGATACCTGCAGTCCTGTCAAAAACAATGGCAGAGTCAGGTGTTTGGGTTGGAGTTCAATATAGATAAAACCCAGTTTCTAGTTGTTTTCTTAAAAGCCTCTTGGCTCACATAAAGACAGCTGCTTTCTTTAATATAACACTTATTCCCTACTTAACACCTTACAGCTACTCCTTCCATCTGTGAGGGACTTAATACATTCAGCGGTACTTAAGCATAAGTCTGTATGATATACTGATCACGAAAAAGTATATGATTTGATCAGACCTTTCAGCTCAGCACTTGAGAAGGTATTGCTCTGTGGTATGTGTTCTGAATAAAGTGTACCAGTGTCCTTTAGCTGACTCACCTTAAGCTAGTAATTGCTGTATCTCTTCTGCTGCAGTCAGGATAAAGTGTGTGCACATCATCAACATATTGGCTACTTGTACTCCGGTTGGCGTTTACATTGATTCATCTGTCTTAGTTTGGTTCTGCTGTAGCACTGGACTTAAAGCAAGTGATATTTCACTTTAGCTGCACACATAAAGGTGTGTATCTTTTCAAATGTTCACAGTTCAACTGCATTATTTGTCATGCTTGAGGCTCTAAACTGTGAGCATGATGCTGACCATGCTAACATGCTCACCATAAAAACATAATGAGGATATAATGGTTATAACTCAACTTCTTAGTTGCGATGTTGATAAGTAATTGTGCGGTGTCCCTGACATATCACAAGCCAAAAGAAAGACTTACCTCACCATCCTCTGGGCTCGACCAATAGCTGATCCTCTCAGCAGATCCACCTTCAGACCCTATATCTTTGTGGCTCAAAGAGCTTTAGCGAACCGTAGTTGGTTTGTGATCAGCACAGATCCACTTCAGTTCCTTGGGAGTCACCACGATGAAAACCAATCGACAGCACTTTGGCCTGATCATGACGCTACACGATAAGGATCACCGGTCATTTCATTCATATCCGAGGAAACATGAAAGTCTAAACCAAGATGAATGGAAATCCATCCAATTGTTTCAATAACCTTTCACTGAATACCGCACAAGTCAGAAGGATTCCTCCTCTGGACACTGTAGGGATCTTTAACACATGTCATTAGAGCCCAGCCACCATCACATTTTTTATTTCACCGAGCACTTTATTAATGTTATTTTGCCAATTGTTAAGCTTTAGAAAAGTGTGGCTGACAGACAGAATAGAAACCCTTGATTCAGGATGCTGTGTTATTCCTGGTGGCACAGCAAACTAAGGTGATGGGCAAAACACCCTCAGCTGTTCATTAACTTACCCAGTGGATTGATTATCAGCCTTTCTTCTTCTTATTTGGAGGGTTGTGATGAATGTTTTGTAATTTTACAATTGGGAAAAAGGAATATTACTACTTGTGCACCTTCCAATCAATCTGAATTTTGCTAATGCTAATTAAAGTACAATGCACTTCAAAACATAATCTACTGGCCTTTCCATCCATTGTTCCTTGATATCCCTTTCGAATGACGTATTGTTGTTGCAGGGTTATATTAGTTTACTGGAAACATTTCTCTGTGCAGAATTAGGTTTTTTTGATAAACTTTTTCCTTGAATGTCCTGTAGATTAAATGCGTTATTAGGACATTGTTCACAGATCTTTGGGGTTTCCAGTTGGGAAGACAGATGTATCAGATTGGCAGGGGAAGCTTTATTAAAGTATGGAGCAACTGTGAAGGACACCATTCAGGTGCATGACGAATTGAAATGACGGCTGTTAGTTTCCCAGCTTAACCCCTCACATCACCCCGGGGTTAGGTAAGGCCAGTCGAACACACTGCTGAGACACCTTGTGTGGCCACCTCTCTTTTCAATAAGAATGATGTAAAGTTACGGCATATTGTTGGCTTTTTCACATTTAGTTGTACAGCAGATAGAATGATCAACGACCCAATATGTCCGTTTGGATATGCGCCAATGAATACATAAATTCAACAATAGCTAAGATATGTTGCCAAGAAAACTTACATGTAAACATTTTTGAGCAAAAGTTTGGTTTTGCCTCCGTGGACACAATGCTGTTTTGTGTGTGTGGGCCGCTCTTCGTAGTATTGGTGATCGTTGGTCGGACAGACACGACATGATTTATTAGACCCGTTTTGTAGCCGGCTTGCTTCTGTGCTTGTAAAGAAAGACGGCTGTTTCTAATCATTTATAAATTCAACTTGTATGTACCACTCTGATTAATTAATGTTAACCCCTCTGTGACCTCTCAGGCTTAGCGGTGTAAACATGTTGAAGTGTCTGTTTCTCCTAAAATAAGCAGGTTTTGAAAGGAGCATTTCCAAAATGTTTATTCATACCAATACCATCTTCATTCTGAGGGTTGTTAGTGCAGCAGTGTGTCTTTTGGTTTCCTGCTCCCATGTATACATTGAATACTCCCTCCCCCCCTCCATCCCCAGCTGCCGGCTTCCTGCCTGTCTCATTTTACAGCCCGGCCTACTGATGCAGCACAGTCAGCTTCCTCCACGCCGACATCTCCAGACCCATTAAACATTCATTGGATAGAGCCACAAGATACCTCAGATAGCCTCAGCTCTGCTAATCTAAATTCAGCCCAATATATGAACTTCACACCCTAACCCTGATACTGCGAACCAAGAGGCAGGTTCTATAGGCAGGGGTTGTGTATGGGTTCAATAATAATATCTATTCATACAGCAGACAAACTGATGGATGTTGGTGTGGCACAGAAACTAACACATGATCCCCTCACTGCTCTGTAGTACATGGATTGATACAGTTTTCCACACAGAATTGTGGTTGGCAGTAATTAGACCCAACATCTTAAAAGCAGTTTAGATTACCAGGACGTTCCCTCTTCATTCACTGAAACAACTGAAACGTTGACATTAATTACATGTATTATGTCAACAAATGTCCCATAACTGTATTAGGTTGGTTGAAAGCAATAATATTAAGTTGAACCTGAACTTTTTTTTTATTTAAAGTTAATATTATTAGTTTCAACTAACCCAAACACCAGTGGCGAGCCATCAAGGCCCTCTAGGCCCGAAGATATTCTAAAAAATAATATTTTAAAACATTAAAACATACATTTTTCATTAGTTTTACCAAAATAACTTTAAAATAACATTTCCAAAGAAATAAATCCTTCGAATCTGCCTGTTCAGTTTTTGTTGGAATATGAAGGGTTAAATGCCGTCTCTGCGTTACCGTGAAGACGGGAGAGCTTGTTGGTCCCTCTGTACATTCACAGAGGGCCAGCTATAGTAACTATATAGAGAGAGTAATGTATATCATATGTATCATATCTTCCCTCTAAATGGGTGGGCTTTATTTTCGCGGACTTTATGACAAGATCCGCCCGCTGTGAAGTGTATGCATGTGTATAAAGTGTTGCAGTGACGCGTCCTAAAACCCCGAAGTAAGCTGCGCTCGGGTTCCCTCGACAAAAAAGCAATGAGATTTCTCCATCGGATTTTGGAAAATAAGGTGTATATATATATATATATATATATATATAAGGAAATAAGGTCTGTGGAAAACGAACCTGTTTGATAAATGCATGTTTTGTTCAGCCGGATAATATCCACATGTCTACCCTACTTTTATTATTTTCGAATCATAAATCTAATCGATAGATTTATGATTAGCATAAGTTCGTTCGTGATGGCTCATGTCAGTGATGACATCGTTGCGAAATGATTAACCGAGTCATTTTCAAGATTGAGTTCCAATGATAAACGGGAGTGGCAAAGGATCAGCTGCGTGACCCGCCATCAAGTGCTTCATCCAAAAGGACAGGAGGAGGGACTTTGTGTTTACGTGAAGTGTCAGAGGCCCTAGGTACACAACTCACGGCTCGCCACTGCCAAACACAGTGATGTGAAACTGTTTAAAGTAAATGTCTCAGTATTTTCAGAGTACATCTTTACTCTCAGTGGAGTTGTAAGAGAGCTACGGCTGCCATGAAGGGGAACAGTTCATACCGGTTAATAATCTTGTGACAACACTTGTGTTACCGATCCAACCTGACATTTCATGTGCTTTCCAAGGTGCTCCATGTGTTCCCGCTGTGACCGCTGCCGCCTCCACACAGCTTGTGGACTAACTGTAATGCTTCTGAAGGATAGCTGTTATTGTGACTCACAAAGAGCTTACGAAGAAGTAACCACTTAGACACTTTTTGGTGTTACTGCACTGCTAATTGGCCACATGTTATTAACAATGACTAGCGACAGGACTGTAACGCCTTTGTGTCTCTGTTCGGTTTTGGTTTGGTTCCATTGTCAGCTTTTAAACCAACCCAGACGAACCATACTCATTTGCAAATGGACCAGATTTCCAGTGACCAGTGATAACAGTTTTACGTTAAAGGTCTGCTGTTTGGCTGTTAACATTTGCTCATCTTGTGTCTCTGATATCTGAAGATCCACAAATCCAGTTATTAAAATCCTTAATCTGGTAAAAAAAAAAAAACTAGTTAAAAACCACCAATAACAATTCGGTCTCTTAATTGATGATGCCGTCGCAGCGAGCACATGACAAAACCTTGAAAAAAACAGACAGATTTTGTTAATATTCAACTCGACCCAATCTTACATAGCTTTAGACATTTTAATGCTGAAATGTTACATATTGACCTTTTTTAAAACAAGCTGTATTCTTTGAAACAAACAGCTGTATGTGCAGTAGCTGTATCCCTGTGCACATTTCAGTATCCATGACTCTCAGATAGATCATCCTGCTAGCCTCTGCTTCCAATGTCTCAAGTAACAACTTAATTAGCCAACTGCTGACGTGAACTTGTTGTTATCTTTCCATGGAAAGGTCAGATCTTTACTGTACAGCTAAGGAACAATGCAGACACATGGGCATCAATGGAAGGCATGACAGTTCACTGAAATAAAGTAAGTATCACAGAGCAGCTTGGAGAGGAAACGGTGTGTCTTGATGGTTACAGGAAGATTGTAAAAAAAGGAATGGCAAATGGTGAGCTTTCTGGAAAGAGGAAATCTGTCCGTGTTCAGAGCAGGGAGAGTGCACTGTGGACATGAAGTGAGGCGGGAATAGCTGTCATGTCTAAATAGAGACGTATTAGGGAGCTGGCATTGTATCTCCTCTAGCACCAGGTAAAATGTGCTGACTGTGGAGATTGGACAGCAGCATTTCACAAATACAGGATTTGTGTCCAACATATCTGTCATGAATCCTGCTGTTGAACATCTGCTTCAGTTGTAGTGTATGCACCTCTTCTCCTTCTTTAAAAAACTAGGCGTCTATTTATATTATTGTGAGTTAAACTGAAGGACTTAATCAAAATAAGACAGCGTAGAATATAATGATTTCCTTGTGGACGATTTCAATGTGTGGCCTTGTTATCCGGTGTGAGCCGATGCCATGACCCTGTCAGAACTATGACATAATGTTACTGACTAATAAGCAGCTGTACACATGTTGGCATCTCTCTAACAGCCAGAGGCTTATATATGGTGGGTGGCTTCTGAGCTTCTTCCTTTCAAATTAGAATTTGACATTTCTTTAATGGCAAACACAAGTCAGGTCTGTGGAGACAGATGATGACTAATCGCAGAGATAGCATGCCATCATTTAATTCTACCATGTTATACTATAAAAAATAGTTTTACTCGTGCAGTCCTCTGAGCCAGATCAGTGGACACAGTGTAGACTTCTTAGGATCAAACAGTATCTTTTAACTCTGTAATAGCAAGTAAACTTACTTTTGATAAGCTTTTATCATGCTAGGGATGGGTATCGAGAACCGGTACTAAGTCAATACCGGTACCTGATTGGACGGCATCGGTATACCGTTAAGCCGCTGGACAAACGGTGTTGCTATCGGTATGTGCAGTGGCGGCGCCAGAGTATTTGTGTTGGGTAATCTATGGTAGGGCTAACCCATACAGTGGTGGGGCTCAAGTCAGTATTTGCAATGTAATTAAATACACGCTATATCGCCCCCTGGACAGTGAAACGCCACACTTGAGGTTTAGATTATTTCCCTGTCTCAATCAAAATGGAACTGGATGAAATAAAACGGCACATTTGTCTTGTAGTAAATAAAAAGGGATCACTGTGAACGTGACGTATGATAGTACACGTTGAAGATCCAATGGGGATACTGAATGGCGGTTCCGATTGATCTCAATCAGTAAGGCGTGACGCAGACCCAACGTTTCGTTGCTCTGATTGGCTGTAGGTCTATTCAAATTGCATTCGGAGGCATTATGATCTGACCGCGGCCGCGCTGATATTATAACGCCAGAGAATTCTCACACCTTTAGTGTATAAAACTCCCCCAATACTTAGACTATTCCTTGCACCCCTCTTCTAGCACAAGCCTGAATGGTCTCCACCATATTGCATCAGTAACGTGCACTTGTTGTAACAGAAGGATCAGTTTGTGTGTTGTGGACACGACCCGTATATTTTCGCAAGCCGTGTTCTCAACATTTAGCATTTTGCTTATTATTTAATTGAATTTGCTTACTTCAAGATAATTTTTCATGGTGGGGCTAAGGTGGGGCTCAGCCATTTCTTGGTATGGCTGTAGCCTACCCCAGCCATACGCTGGCACCGCCACTGGGTATGTGTTACGTCTACTTCCTTAGTTTAACTTTAAACCATTCTCAATAATTTTGAGCACCAAATTATTGAAAAGTATCGATAAGAGATCAAATCCTAACGATACCCATCCCTATGCCTCACATATTCACAACATAGATACAATGTACTGAATGCTTGTGTATGTGTGTGCATAGGGTCAATACAGATAAAGCATAATTCTGACCTTTTGTATTTTACTCCGTTTCTCATTCGTCGGTGGCGTCTTTGGCTTTAATCCAAAAATAACTTCAGCATGCTACACAAAGCTGATATTTACACTTTATCGGATGTAATTTAAAACTGTATTTTCTATGGTTTTACAAGAAAGACTTCAAGGATGAGGACTTACTTTTTGTTTAAGCAGATCACATCAGTTGGAGTTGAGAAAAACAGCCTGTTTTCTGAATCTTTCCATTAAGCGGGGCTGAAAGAAAAATGTTGTCCTGAGCCTGACTAGAGTAGATGAGGCTAAACAGTTTTGAGTGTGTTTTCAGGTGGCGATCAGCAAAAGCAGTCATTTTGTCAACAATGACATGAGGCCAGTTCCACGTTTGGACTGTAGATCAAGTCCAATATGCTTACACAAGAGAACTAACGTTGTCATGACATGAAGAGACATACAGAGCTATGACTGAAGCAATGTAGAAGGGAACTGCCTTTGGTTTGTATTCACATCTAACACCAGTTTACTGAAGGATTTTGATCGAAGCTTACATCAAGACTTAAAGTAATCTTTAGAATCAGCCAAAAAGAGCAGCAAGTGGGTTTGGCTGAAAAGAGAGGAAACCATCTGGGCCTCAGAGTCAGTCAACTCCTTCATAGCTGAGTTGAGTATTTGCAGAGATACATGTACATTATTAAAAGCATGAAGGCGTGTTACGAGAACTGTTATCTGTTCTAAGCCTGTTGTTGCTGACATGCTGTAATATAAGGAAACACACCAATGTAATGTTGCAAGTAATCCAACCAATTTGATTGTTTTCAGAATGCTGTTGTTTGCTTTATTGTCTATGAAGCCGGGCAAAGTTTCTTATTTAGAACATTTCTATTGCTGTAAGTAAATCAATTAACAGTTTGAAATGGTAGGGAATCCAACAAGCTTTTTAAGAAGATAGCAATCTTGTTTAAACCTTCAATTCAATTTGATAACAGTTTTTCTAGGAAACGTTCTGTATTATTTAGCAAATGCAACTTTGATTTCAGTGAGCTATACTTGTGTCCTCTGAGCCTTGCGATAATTATCTCGTCTTTCTGTTTAATTAAGATGGATATCAACTGGTTCCCAATCTGGCTATGAGAATGTTCTTTTAAAAGTTTAAGCGGCACTGTCAGAACAATGGATGTCACGATAACATACATTTAGCCCATACATATATACCACTCTTGATACCAATTTGATAAAAAAAACTAAGATGAAACAGGTAATATTTGTATTGTATTAGTAGGAAAACTGTATTTATTCATGCTTTTACCAAAGAAAGAAAGCCATATTTGTCACTATAATGTTTTTAAACAATATGGAGCATAGCGCTAACAGAGGTGTTAGGGAGTGTATATGCTATTTGTATTATTTACATTTTAGAGTAATCAGGTGTACATTTAAAATAAATTCTGAACTGGAACTGATGGAAATCACAGAACACCACACAAGGCGCAGGTAGACAGGAGACGTTGTAGAGCTTCAGTAACAGACACATTCCACACACGCTGCTATAAATAACAGCCGATCTATCCAGAGCGACAAAAACTGTTAACTTATGAAGACAGTATGTCATTCGTCGATCAGTCCATCACCCTTCACACCCTTGACTTGAATTATTGTAAACTATTTCTGTGGCTTATGTCATCCCCATAACCATGACATTGTCATGGCAGAGAGAAGGACCAATACATCTGGAAGGAACAACGGCAGCTCTAACAAGACACTGAATCCAAACGGCTCCAACTGTTGGTCCTTTGTTTGTGTGTGTAAAGAAAGGGGAGGCAAATTACAAAATGAAAATGCCGTCTCTTCCAAGATGTGAAACAGAAGGGAATCTTCACATGTCATTTTTAATGAAAAATCTCATTAAATCTGTATATACAATCAATACAAGACAGAGTTCTGCCAATACAAACAAACACTAAAGACAACCTGTACCACTAGCAATGGTGAACATGTGAAGTCAAAACAGGTGATATCATTTGTTGTGTATGTATGTTATTAGTAGTTTCCATTGTTTTAAGTGTTTATTTACAACTGTTTACGCCATGTGGCTTGTCAAGACAACACCTCTAGTTTAATCATGAAGTAAGCTAAGGTGCATTTTAGTGACACAAGTTGTATCCAGGTTTTAAAAAATGACTGCTCATTAGTATTGATTCTTTAAATTGCATACAAATATTGACATTGCAATGTATTTATGGTTAGTAACAAAAGAAAAACATTTTTGTGGATTTGTATTCAAGATATGTGTTGACACATCCATCAGTCAACTTGCACATTAGTACTGTGTAATTAAAATGTTGCGTTAAGTGGCTTCGCCTTGGTGGGAAGTTATGCTATAGGCTACAGCATTGCTGATGTGTTGCTGGGGAAACAAGGAATGTTCCTGAGGTCATGGTAGAACTCAAGACCCTTCAAACGGTTTTTAGTCTGATTTTGGTTTTGAGTCTTGATTTCTGACATTTGGGCATTAATGGCAGTGATCAGTGCTAAATGATGCTGCTGTAACTCATAGTAACTTTTTTCTTTTTCTTCTAAGGAACTAATGAATGACTTTTAAAATCTATGTGTGAGACTTGCTACTTGTAGCATCTGGTGCAGTTAGGAGAACCAATCACTGTGGTCACTCCTTCATTTGATATGTTCCCTCTATCATGCTAAGAACATCTTCAGTACTTAAATTAATGGGATGTTATGGTGACCTGTTCCCAGTGTCTTTACAGAGAAACATGTGGGGAAGACTGATCCCCTCGGTCTACATACTGTAGCATCCTCTTCTGGCAGAAAGGTGATGGGCAGAGTCTCCCTCAGGCTATTAATAATAAAAACCCTCCTAGAGCATTTTAAATGTTTCTGTGATATCGATTTCTTTACGTCTCACAAATTTTATAAGACGGACTAGCATTTGCCTTTTATTTGCAATGTGTTTTTTCATTACAACCAACCAGAAGATACTTGCCCTCCCACTTTGTCTGAATGAGCTTCACCGCTAAGTCTGACAGCAGTAGAGAGAGGAGGACGATGGGTGTACGCCTGTACGGAGATAAGAGTCACACACTCCCAGGTAGTGCTGCGTACCTGGACTCACATTCAGGTTCAGGTCCGGACTCAAGTCCAGAGGTTCAGGTTCAGGTCCGGACTTATAAGTCCGGACCTGAACCCATGGCTTGTGTCAAGTTGTGTGAGTAACTAAAGTGAGCTAATTATCAATTGAAAATTAACTCATAATCAACTCAAATTCAAACTCGTCAGGTTTATTGCGCTCCCTTCCAACGTGTGTCTACATTTCTCTACAAAGTACAAATGTAAAAAAAACACTTTTTGCCACTTAGTCTACAAATGACTTATGACAGCAACTACAGTGAACTACTACAAAGTTCAAACATGTATTTCATTTACCAAACTAAAGTAACCAAACAGTCCCTGAGCTGACTGAGCCTAAATCCCTAAAATGTTGCGTGTAGAGTGTAGAGTAGACTATACGCATTACACTGTTACACACCTACAGTATACACTGTAGTGACTGTACAGTCAGAGTGTACTGTCTGTACACCATGTCTTTTCTACAACTCTACATGTGTACATTATACAGTACATACTACATACATAGTGATGTACATACATACTGTTAGAAATTAAAATCAATGTTGATATGGCGTAATTTTGAATTAAATACACTATTTAATTTAAATCAGTTTTATTCTGAAAAAACCGGAAGTTCACAATATTAATACTCTTATTCTGAAAATTATTCACGTCCGGTTAGCATTAGCATGTGGCGAAATGCTAGGTTTTCAAACCGTGAATCGAAGGTGAAATGACATGTGATGTTGTACACTGAGCACACTGGGATTAGCACTCATTTATTGACGCTGAATAACGTTTATCAGGGAATGTTTAAATAACAACAGACACCAGAATATACGTAAGTGCTAGTTTTTTTGCGAGTCCAAGTACCGGTTCCCGACGTTCCGGTTTTAACCGGACTTGAACCGAAACTTTTTACAAGTCCAGTACCGGTTCGGCGTACCGGTACGCAGCACTACTCCCAGGCAACAGCAATGTCTGCTGGCTGATCTGCTCAAACAAATGAGCTTTCAGTCTATGTTATGATAGTTTCCATCTGAAAGACATGGCCAAAAACAAGATTTGTCTTAAATTCCTTCATGGACGTCATCAGCGCTTTTCTGAAAAGTTCAAATATGTTCATCCTTGAGAGCTCGGAGCGAATTCAGAGAAACAGCAGAGCACTGAGAAAAAATACGCCGGGTGCAACACTTTATCTCCAGGCGGACGCACTCTACATCTCCTCTTTATAAACAATTGAAAAAAGATACTGGTGCTCAGAATAAGGCACTATGTGGACACAGGCCCTGGAGCTCCTAATGCATTCTGACAGCTAAACAGACAGCATGTTAACTGATTTGTAGTTGCTGTCAATTGATAAATATCACTGAGTCATTAAAGGCCCGGACACACCAAGCCGATTGTGGCCGTCGATGGGCGTCAGGCCGACGATGAGCGTCGACACGCCCTACTGAGATTGGTGTGTCCCGCACCGTTGTGTCTTTACAGCCGTGTCGACACCTTTTCGGTCGGCCAAAGGCTGTCGACAAAATAAATCACTCTGATTGGCTGTTCAGCTAGCGAATCAGTGCATGAGGAGCGAAACGGAAGTGAGGGACCCAAACAAACTATTAAGAAGGCAAATCTGAGATTTCATTTAACTCCAGCTCTCGACACAGGTTCGGGAAAGCCCCATGAGCTTCTCGTTGTAGAGTGAAAATGGAACGCACACGGTATTTGTTGTTTGTTTATATCACGCAGTCTGTTCTTCTTCTCTCGGTTATCACGCACTCTGTGGCCATTTCTCAATCTCGAGGGTACTGGCTTCCAAGCCAATATTTCAAGGATGCTACGTCATCGAGTGCCGCCGAAAGTACTGTTCCAATCTCCAGCATACTTGGAATTCCACGGAGGCCGCGTCCTTGGTTTGGGGGAAATTTCGAGGCTGCACATGGGTAGACTTCGCGTCCTTAAAATCCCCACAATGCTTTGCGCACGGACCAATTTCAAAAACCCTTGCGGAGAATGGCTGAACCGACGCAGCACACATTTAAATGTAAGTATGTAGTGGCGTAGAACATGTGTAGTGTTGGTACATTTGTTACTTTGTTAAATTTGTTACCACCATAAATGTGTTCCGTGAAAGTAAAGCAAGTTCATAATTAGATAGACATCGTGAGGTATTTATTTTCGGTACAGTTTATGTTGAAACCGTTAGAGAGAGTGGCACACTTGTTAGCCTGTTCCATTCTTCTTCGTTTTTCGAAGCCGTGGCTTGGAAGCATACTTGCTTCGTTTCTGAATGCAGTGACTTGGAAGTATGCGACTACCAAGCCAGCATCCTTGCGATTGAGAAACGGCCTCTCTTCCGGTTGTTGCCTCTTTTGAATGACCGAATACACACTAACGCCGCCTGCTGGTAAGGAGAGTTATTGCCACTCACGCATGCACAGTTCGTACTTGCTTCTTGGCCGTCGGCTGAAGTCTTTGCGGTGTGTTCCAGTGCGACACATGGCCAAGACGCAGAGACGCGAGGCGACACAACAGCCGGGGGTCTGTCTGTGTGAGTTATTTGGTGTCAGCTTGGTGTGTCCAGGCCTTAAGATGAAATAAGGGCTTGTACTGAACTGAGTCATGCATTGGGTTGCCCCCACTTATTTGGGAGAATTCCTGAACTTGAGGGTCCGCTGATCCTCCCTCAGCCATCTGCCCTTAATTCCAGCCAGTCAAACATAAGAGGCTCAAAAACACTTATCCGTCCTAGGTAGAAGCCTGCAGCAGCTTTAGAAGTAACTTGCAGTACATTTAAAAACATGTTCTTCGGACAATGTTTGCAAGAGTGATACTTAGGGTATGTGTTTCTAAAATAGAGATAATTTATAACACATTTTTAGCTTTCTTGTTACTACTGTCAGTATTGAAGAGTTTTCATGGGCTGGAAAATTAAAACTACTATTTATAGCTACTATTTGAAAACCCAACCACTCCGTCAGGGCTGGTCTTTGCTTAGTGAAATATCTTAAATGTAGAGGGGAATAACTCTGGATAGCACATTTTACAACATTATTGACTTAATGATTTCAGGGATATTAAAGCGTTCAGAATTTGATTAACCTCAGAAAAAAATATACGCTGCACGATTAACAGATATATCTCTTTATCATTGGAGGTCAATTGGAAAATGTATTTTTGGGACCTATGGCGTCATGGACTATCCCATTGTTTGGCCACTACGAAAATGTGCTTTAATGGCCAGTTAATTTCTTTGGGACTTGTGTGGCGAGAATTTTCAATGCTGCATTATACAGCTGTTCTATGATTGGTTAAAATGACCCATTCTAGGAATAGATAGTTACCTTTTTGATGATAAATAAACCCATATTAAGTCTTAAAGTGATCATATAGGGGTTTTATTTGAACAAAGTTGCATGTGTGAAAACTCAGTGTGTCATAGTGTTCCAGTCCGTAACACAGACTGCTTTGCCTGGACGGGTACCGTTAGGGTAAACAGTACCAAGGCTGAATCATCAGTGCAGCTAGTGAAGCAGCAGCTAATTGGTGGAATTTATGCCATTGCATCAAGGGATGGACTATAATATCTCAAGTTATATATTTGGTTGCTAACAGAATCTTTGACACTTTTGGCTCTATAGGCAGAGAACACTGAACTCTGACTTTCATGCAGGATTTAGTATGGACACAGACAATAAGCATCAGCACCAGGGAAAATGGGTCATGGAGAAGGACAGGATTAATGGAGGAAATCCGTAGTGGACATTCTGCTGACGGCAACACCGTGATAGAACTGGCTGACCTGAAGTCTGTCTGGTTTAAGCAAAGGGTCACCTTGACAGATCGGCTTCAGCTGTTTGCTTAGACATTCAATACAGATAAATGTCTATGAAAGTCAACAATGTTATCCAGACCATTCACAATGTTTGCAGTGTTATAACATCAAGGCTGTGTGATGCAGATGCACCCTGGAAAGTTCTCCTGTGAATTCCAAGTAGGAGTAGGGTATCAGAATTAGGTCAAGTCTCCACCCTTTGGTGCTGCATTAGTGTTTAAAGCCCCCTAATATATCTAAGGGGTTGTAGCACTGTTTTGTTGCACTTTGGTTATCTTATTAGTCTGGTGGTAACACTCTGTGCTGCTGCACATTCATTTGTAATTGCCTCCGTCTTTAGGCCCCGGCCACACGAGGACGAAAACGGCTAAACGCATAGGATTAACGCAAACGCAATCGCAAAAAAGCTTCCGTCCACACGCAATATTCACCGGATAGTGTCTGTCCACACCATAGACTGTATATATAAATGGACGTAGTGTCCGTGACGTCACCCATAGGATTCTGCAGATTTGCCGTGAAGCCCTTAGTAGGCGGAGTCGGCCACTAACGGCTCGACTGTGACGTCAGAGTCTAATCCCGCCTGCTCCAAATAAGGGCAAAGAGGCGGAGCCGAGGCGGGACCTGCTGCCTCTGAACTGGAAGTAAACAGAGCTAGCTAAGGCTAAGAAGCTAAGCTAACATGAAATACATGCATACCAAGTTACTGCTAACAGTGTAGTTCCCCTATATAAACGTTACATTCATAATCAAATGAGACAATCTGCAAGAGAATTAGCTATATTTTGTTATTCTTAATGTTGTCATTCACACGTTGAGAAAAGACGGACTCCACCGCCAGGAGCTAACGGAGCCGCAGTGGGCTAGCTCCGGGACGCCGGCTGGAGCTAGCCCCCTGCGGCTTCGTTAGCTCCGGCGGCCACCACTGGGATAATCGGGTCCCCTATTAACATTTTCTCCCGTTTAGCATTATGGGCGTCATAGCCATAGACTATAAAAGTCTTACCCAAGGCTGAATCATAAACTAAAATGTATATGTATGCATAAAGGGTTACGTCCTTAGCTGGCTATTAAGTAACAAGCTAAGCTACCAAGCACACAAACACCTGCGAACGGGGTTAACATGTATAATATTATCATTTTAGACTTCTTGGAAGTTCTGTTAGTACATTCAAGGGCACAGCACGACATTTTAATTGTCTGGTATTTGTAACAATATTCCCTAAAAGGCACAATCACCACGAACACGGCTAAAGCTAAAGGGTCAAGAACAGTACTATGACTAACTAACGTTGTAGCCTCTATGGTTGTAGCCTAGTAGCAGAGTGGACAAGTTGCTGTTAGCTGACAGTGAGGCATGTACGTGTCCATCAAAGTGACCACGCCCTAATTCATGCAAACACTTTAAGACCTAATATAAATAAAAGGGTCGTGTTAGAAAACAATTCGAGACAGCTCCGTTTAGCTCCAACCGCTGGAGAAGCTGCAGTACATATGCCGAGCCTGTACGTGGCGCTGTAACTTCCTCCACAAAAGCAGCGAAGAAGCATGGTTGTCATGGTTCCCCTTCTGTTTATTCTTCGCGGTGGGGGCCGAGGGAACCGGGCAGAGTTTTTCGCCAGTCAACGTGTATTAAAATTTAAATCTTCCGGTCAAAATTATAAAAGTGCCGGTCAAAGGTCTTCTTTGTTATTTATTGAGCTTTAAAACAAATGAATAACGACTCTATATAATATAATAATAAAATATATGGAGCCTCTCTTTTTCCTCCCTCTCTTCTGACAGCGTCAGTGTCTGTCTCATGCAGCAGCTGATCCAGTAATGAGTGACCCGGCCGACAGTAAAAATAAACATATTTATAACTAGTTTAGGGAGTTTGAGAGGTAATTAAAATAGCTAAGGGTGATGATCTGACTTGAAGTGTGTGTTTTGCTCCGTTCACCGCTGCATCACAGCGGGAGGAGCTGCAGGTGAGCAGAGCTGCGTGTCTCCGTCCTGTCAGATTAGACTTCACTCGCATTTATGTCCATATAAAGAGAAAGATAAATAATCTGAATTCAGTGTGCAGTTTACTTTGACGCGGGGGTGAGCAGCAGAGGTGGGGCTATTGCCTCATCATTATCAGAAAATTATCGTATAGGGCGTAAACCCGGAGCCGTTGGACCCCCCAGAGCGTTGCGTATGCCTTTCTATCCACCTTGGGACCCGTTATCGTTTCCGCAGTCGTTTAGTGCCGTATTCGGTCGTCCTCGTGTGGCCGAACGGTCTATATGACACTAAACAGTAACGCAAACGACCGTTTTCGTCCTCGTGTGGCCGGGGCCTTACACACTAAAAAATGCTGGGTTAAAAACAACCCCATTTGGGTCGTTTTTTAACCCAACGCCAGGATCAATATTGGACCAACCCAGCAGTAGTTAATTTGACCCAACGAAATGGGTTGTGTATTTTAACCCAGCAGATGGGTTATACATTTAATCCAAATGCTGGGTTAAATTAATTACAGCCCTGGGTTAATTCTACCATAGATTGGGTTAAATATTACACCCAAATGCTGGGTTAAATTAATTACAGCCCTGGGTTAATTCTACCATAGATTGGGTTAAATATTACACCCAAATGCTGGGTTAAATTAATTACAGCCCTGGGTTAATTCTACCATAGATTGGGTTAAATATTACACCCAAATGCTGGGTCATAATAGCTGCGATGGGTTAATTCTACAAGTTATTATCGTCATGTTTTTAATGCAATACCCATGTCTCTTAAACATTTAAATTACAAACCCTTTTAAAATACATCCTATATTTGGTCATGCAAATAATATAATATGCAATAAACGCTTTTAAACAATGTTGGAATCTTAGAAAAATATTCATTTTATTGTTATAACAATTGACAGTTCAATAAAGTGCAAAAGATTCAGTTCACAATAAAGGGCAAAACTTTCTTTAAACAAAACTTAACATTTATGCATGTACAGTACAGCCTGTAAACAACACAGGCTGTGTTCTGTGTGTTGTTTACAGGCTGTACTGTACATAACACACATTAGAATAAACATATCATAACAGCATCCAGATCTACAAGCTCATAGCACTTTGTGCCATGCTATGAGCTTGTAGATCTGCCCTTTCTAAATCTCAAAATCTTTGCTTCTGGTTTGAGAACCACTAATAGCAACATACGTTTTTTCAGAAATTACTGGTTCATATACTGGCCATGTAAACGTTACAAAGAAAATCCTCCAACATGATCACAAAAATGTACTGCTCCTTTAGGTGATCCGAACGACAGGAAACTAAGATGTGCAAATAACAATTTATGCTTCCACCATTTAGCTCTTTTAACTCAGCACACAACTTGCTCATAAAATACTTTGAGCATTAGGTAGTATTTTGAACATCACACTTCAAAAATCCTGCAATATTTGATTTAACCAGATAGAACCCTATTCTGAGCCAAGCAGAAGAAGAGAGAGAATAGAACAGGAGGACCAGCAGAAGAAAAGAAAAGGATCAAGACCACAAGTCTACTTGCAAGCAAGTATTGCTGCACGCAAGGACGTAGCAGGTTTTGACTCCTCTCCTCCCTTGATTTCGTACACTGCATTTTGGAAGAATTTCCATACAGCTTCACACTGCTTTGTGTAGTCGATGTCAAAGATATAGAATACCTTGAAACAGACATCGACTGCCTGAAGCAATGTGTTTTGTTCCAACGCCTCCCCATCAAGAATAACGAACGCCTGAGAGGTGTGCCAAATATCGTTTCCCAGGGACAGGACATATGGGTAAGGTCTTGACACCTTCGCCTCATGGAGGTACTCCACCAAGTTTGTTCCAACCTGAGAAAGAAATAAAGAACAAAAGACAAGATAAATTAAACAAAGTAAAAGATTGTGCAAAAGCAAAGGGTAAGCAAGATTTGGCAGTGGCTGATAAAATGCATATTCAGAAACAATGTTCTGAATTATTCTTGAGCCAAGGAATAACAGGCAGTCAGGCACATTCTTAACCACTTAAACTGGACCTGGTTGGCTCTGTACTTTAGACCACTGTTTTCCATCTTCACCAAATCTCTTCGCCAAAAATAGCCGATCTAGCTGCCATTTTTGGATAATGTCCCAGCCACCCCCCCAAGAATATGGATGCTGGGTTCAAGTGATTAAAAGAATAACATTTCCCTTTAGATATGCAGAGGGACTTACAGGCTTATGATCGATGAAGGCCAACTTAGACCCCTCGATAGTGTACCGGAACACTTTTCGACCAACCCTGTAGACAGTTGGTGGAAGCAGTGTTGGTAACTGGCTCAGAGCAAGTTCCCCCAAACAATTTGTAGGAAGACAATTTTATAGGTATCAATATGTGGCATGGCAAATCTGTGAATTGGTCATTTAGTAGCAAAATAAAGTCTACTGTACAATATAACAATGTATTACCGGGTGTTAATCCATCAAGCGACGAGATAAGTTTCCCTTCCCGTCTCGCCAGGTGCAGGATCTTGTCTTTAAACAAAGGGAGCCAGGTTTCGAAGAGCTTAGGCGCAGCCTCTCTATGTAGGATCTGAAAGTCCTGTGCAATCTAAAATTCAAAGAAAATTCAATGTGGCAGCTGACATACTGATAAAAGATTGTTATAAACAATGCATCCACATCATATGTAAACATATACTCCTTCCTAACTTACCATGCCTGGAGTGAATAGATGTGGGAACTCTTGGCGGATCCCCTGAATGTCCCACCCGTTTTCCCTTAAAGACTTGGCCCTGTTTGATAGTTTGCAGAAAGTACAGCAGTACAAGAATGTTAAAAGGATAACACAAAAAGCCCCGAGGGCAGTTGCAGACAGGTGCTCTTGTATGGCAGTTTTGGAGGGTAAGGAGTTGCACTTTCTTGATGGCTGGTGGTAGGGTGTTCCACATTTTGGTAGCATAATAGTAAAATGCATTCATCCCCATGTTTGTGTCGATTATGGGGGGGGGGGGGGGGGGGGGGAAGAGTAATGGAGCTCCCACTGGTGTTGTGCCCTTTTATTTTTGACAGGTACATGGCACTGGTCCCTTGTCCTCCCCTGAGCCATCCCACTATAGCATCATAATGAGCAGGGGTTAGGTCATAGGTGTGAGAGGTCTAGTAGTAGTTTGTTTTGAGAAGTCTGTAGTTCAGATTTGAATGACTTGAGGTGCAACAGTACCATGATGAGATGCATGCATAGGCAAAATGACATTGAATGAGTGCTGCAGCTAGTGTCCTCAGTGCATTCCTACTGACCTGTACACTGCTGTATCCTGCATGTATTGCTCCACCTGGTTGAGGGGCTGCGAATTGTGTTTCAGCCATTCTTTACACTGTATGGCTCTTTCTTCCGATATGGTACATTCTATAAAAGTACACATAAGGATATTAACAATCTCAAATTATGTGTCTGTATTACTTAAACAAATTATTCAGTTCCAACGATTACCTGGTATGAATGTCCTACGAGTGCCAGCTTCACTACTTTGTGGTGGTGTCTGCTGCGTGCTCCGTGACCTGGCCGGTTTTCTCATCCTCTTTCTGATGTTCCGAAGCCTCTCTTCGAGGAATCCAGTGGCTGGGCGGTGGTTCCGTCCTGGGGTGAACCAGTATCCCTGTCAAGAAATGAAAGTCTTTGGTGAATAGAGATGAGGCACATTTTGATAGCGTGGCGACAACATGTGGCTGAGCCATCTAGAACAGGGTTTGTCTGTATGTCTGTCTGACAACACCGGGCATCAAACAGCACAGAAGTCCAGTACTCTGGTGCTGGGAGATGAGTTATATTGTGTTCAACTGACTGTTTTAGCATCAATTCCTCAATAAAATGTTAATTACTTACGAAGCCACTGCTTGTGTCCGACTCGTCCTTCAAGGAGGGAAACCCATGAATCAAAGCTGCAGCCAAGGCCTTTTTTGTCTCACTGGTAGGACTGCAAACACAGAAAAACTAAATTACCAGCATTGTCAAATTAGATCTTAAGTATTTCTAAAACATGTGTTGCACCCCAGTATAATGGCTGTAGCATATTCTGCAGCTAATAGGCATCCTAATAAATTAAAAACACTACTGAACGTGTGTTTTGGTACATGTGTTGTGCATGTTTATGTTGGTGGTCTAGGTAAATGTGAGACTTGAAAGTAGTGTCCCGTCTTATCTTTTCCCCTGAAAGAAGATTCATATACCTTTTTCAAACCAACATAACATTCAGCAAAAACAAGAAAAAACCCCACTATTTTTAATTACCTCTCTCCAAACTTCTCCACGAGGTGAGATACCAAAATACGGACAAGGCACTTTCTTTGCGAAGGGATGATCACATCCTCATCAAGGCTCCCCAGGATCAGCTTGCCTTCAGTTGAGCCTGTGAGAATCTGGCGGATATCCTGAGAAAATTGCAAGAAGGGACAACATCACAGATATCGTTTATTACTCTTTAGTGTTGATTAAAGAAAAAAGTGAAACCCAAGTCTTAAAAAGTGGAGCTTACAAATTGTGGAATTATATGTAGTGTTTGAGGTATCATCGCTGGTACGACAGGTGCCGTTTGGTACTCCGTGGAGTTGTGGCAGTTGGTTGGACATCAGGACTTGTAGGTGGCACAGCAGGTTCAATCTAAACAGAACCCAGGTTAATGTAACAAACAGTGACAGCCACCTAGAATTTCCGGATGAGCATCAGTAATGTAAATCAGTGTACCACACCAGCAGACTCAGTAGACTGCACACAGTATGCATTGTGTGAAAGATATGCACCACGCCAAAGTTTTGATAAATTCAGAGACCTGTGTAAAGTATGGTTTATATTGACCCCTAAGAGACACAAAACCACTCAGAAACCCTTCACCCGAGTGAATGAAAAATGCGACAAGTTTGGACCATGCAGATCTACGGCAAATTGAAAAAGATATAAAACAAACATGTAACTTCTTAACTGACAGTGACTACCCGTCACCGTCGGGTGGAAACCGTGTATGTCCAAAATTGTTCCGTTTATAATTTTTAACATTTTAAAATTGTGAAATAGCCAATCGACAAGCTCTTGACGTTGGGAGCTTGTAGATCTATTTGTACTACTTTTGTACAACACTATGACGAATTAGTACATTTAGAAATATAAAAAACATAGTTTAAATATGGAGACACAAGGTTTCTGCCCAACAGCAAAGATATGTAGACAGATTAAACAAAAAATACTTACTGTACAATTTATCACATCCATCCCAGTATTTACAGAAACATCCCAGTACTCCATCGCATGATCATCCCTGTAGTCCAAAGGCACCTTTTAAGCAGCATTTATAGCTAACCACTAAACAAATATGGCAGGGAAAAAATGGACTTGTCGAGTCAAAATGCTATTTACAAAGTGTCATACTACTGTACTGGTGGCAGTAAACTGATTTTCTAAAAAAGTCTATAGCGCAGTGAAATGTATAAACTGTCATCAGTCTCGCTGAACGACTTCACTGCATGTAGAGGATGGTGATCAAGCAGCTCTCTCACATCAACAGCTGCCAAAACTTGAGTGGGAATCACACTGTATGCAAATAAATGCCTATCAAACCATTGTGTTTCCCACTTCTGTACAACAAGTTTTATTGTTGGTGTGTGTGATGTTTGGTCTAGTACTAAAATGGACTTTATGAGACCAAATTGGGGCTCTCCATCTGGGTCATAAGACAGGAATACAGTCATGCCTGCTCGATATGCAGTTCCCTTAAAGGTAACCGAAGCTGGTTCATACAATTCACTGAAAAGGGGAATGCCTGTTAGACCACTTTCGATGTCTTTAACTCCCTCAATGTTGGCCAGAAAGGTAGTGTGCCCTGGACCAACTTCTGTATTGTGGCTCAACACAGTTCCACACAGCAAATTATAGCACTGCGCTATCTGATGGCGAAAGGCCATGGTTTTGCAAATGTTTCGGAAATTGCATGTTACATGGCTAACCCATTTAAAAAAGTTGTGTTTCGCTTCGAATCTCATAGCCCAAAACTGAGTCAAGGGTCCGAGCTTTTGAATGGCTCTTGGGTAATGGAGCATGAAGTGGTGTTTTGGCAGCAAATAGTGAAGAGGATAGAGCTCCAGGAAGAGAGAGTGATGCTCTTCAAGGATTTTAGCTAAGTACAGTGTTGCTTCAACAGTAAGAGAAGGAGAGAAGATGAACTCCATACATAACAGTAACAGTAGGAGAAGTTTCCATTCCTTGCAATGCATGGGGACCAGGTCACCTATCATTGTCGGCAGCAACCTAAGTAGGCACCACATTTGAGCTGCTGATTGATGCATGGCGCCTTTAACCTTTTTTAGATCATCCTTACTAATTACAGAAGGTTTGTTACCCTTATCACAAAAGCCGTAGTCAAAGCTTGTGATTCTGTAGTTTAGTTTGTCAAGTGTTAGATGTTTTCTGCTCAATCAGCGAAGTAGTTAACACAAGCTTGACTTCATATGGCCCTACGCCTTCCAGTATATCATGCATGATGTCAGGTGCTATGTTGTCGGTTACATGATAGAAAGACAAGTCATTCAAGACACTGTCTCTATTCAGGCCTGTCTGGGAGCGGTCGGCTGTACGCAAATCTGCCTCATGACTATTGACATCACGCAATAGTGCAGGATCTGCCAGCGTCTGAGACCTCCGGGCATCCTTATGTATTCTGCAAAACCGACACATATAATTTCCAGAGAAGCTTTCAATATAGCCAAGCATGGCATTCACGCCCAAATTGTCTCCCACTACCTGGACCACTGTAAACCTTACAACACCTTGAAAGTTGAGGGTATCAACAGTGATGCCATCCCTCTCAAGACACCTGATCTCTTCCACAATAGGGTGCAGCACTGCATCAAGGCCATAGGTCTTAGCGTCATCGGATTTGTACACTGCTAAAAGGAAGTGTGACTGCAAACTTGATAGCAGGTCTGGTGGCAAGCTCTTTAGGGTGAAATATATAAATCCTAACTTGTGAACCCCAGTCTTAGACCCAAGCGGATTGACTGTCTCACAATCATCTTGGTAAATCATAAGTGGGATCGAAACCTCTTTTAATAACAGTGGATGCGTTTTACAAAACTGCCCATCAAATAAATCTTGAAGAGCATCACTCTCTCTCTGCTGCCATTCTTGCATGGCCTGTAAAACCCCAGGAATTTCAAGTAGCTTGGTTAGAAGGCGCTGCAGCGGAATACGCTGATATGAATCACGAACTGAGACTTGTCGCACAGTGCCAGTGGCAGAGGCCCTTTGCTGAACAAAGCATGCCCCCCCAGTGAAAATCTCCTCAACTGGCTGAATGACGTTTCCTGATTTAGCAAAATACTGCATCTGTTTATAATCTGTATCAAGTCCTTTGAAAGGCTCGGCTAATTCCAAGAACTCCAGCCCAAGCTCTTCTACCTCTGGGCTTTGATCAAGACCAAAATGACGAAATAAAGACATAGTCTTTGATTCTAGTTTGCCCACAATATCACCAATTAAATTAGAGGTGTGTTGAACCATAAAGTTTAAGTTAGAGAATGTCAAAGAAGGTTTAGACCTCAGATGAGCTAAAAAAAGGGCTACCCGGTTGGTCATGTCATCTTGCCCTAGTTCATCCCATTCATCCTCAACTCCCTGTACAGGCTCATTTTCAGCAAGCTGTATGTCAACAGGCTGGGCTGGACCTTCAAGGGGATCATCGGGAGTATCACTTTGGTTTTCATGCTCCTTTAATAGGTGTCTTCTATAAGACCTTATAAAAGAAAATGTTCTACCACAACCAGTTTCACTACATTGGAAATATGTTGATGAATGGTTTACATGATGTACTGCACGTAAATGTTGAAAGAGTCTTGGCATCCCCTGGAATTTGCCTTTTGCATTTAAAGCAAATATATGCCATCTGCTCACAAATTTGAACAAATCCTCAGAATTAATATGCGTGTGTGGGGGAGGGGTGTAGCATCTCACATCTGCAGTGATCTAACTATACTTACAAGTCCTCTACATTTTTTGAGGAACTTAAGCCTGGGGCCAGCTTTTGGAATCAATTGGCTGATGATCCCCTCGTCTAAAAGAAGAAAACTCTCCTCGTCAATTCCCTCGTCTGAAAGACAAAAAAACAAAATACAAGGACATATTTAAACCATGGAGAACAGCAAAAAATAAGAGGCTAATTACATGGAAGCTATTGGAATAAAAATGCATTTTCAGTAACATAAAATACAATGCAGTCAATGCCATTTCAAATAATTCCTTTACCTAGCTATACAGACGATCTGCTTGCTGTGAACGTAAACAAAAACATGTTCTTACCTTTAAATCTATCAATAAGGTCTGTCAACTGCCACTGTGTCAATGTGTCACACACAAAATCGTCCATTGATCTGAGACAAAAAAACACATAAAGAGCTTAATTAAAACAAAACATAAAATGTACATTTGCTTGACTTCAACCTCACTGCTGATGAGGCTACTAAAACTGACACATGTCTGCTTCTCCTATTCATTTATTTGTATTACCTGTTGTATTTAGCACACATGAGCCCCACTTACTATGGTTATTAGCATTGTATTTTATCTGCAGACTTATGGTTATATCAAAGCCTTTATTTTTATATAGAGTGATACACTTTTGTGACTGCTAGAAACAGGTCAACCCACAATAGAGCAAGATTAGTTAACCAACTACGGACAGCAGCCACAGGAACTTTTGCAGTCACAAATTGCTGTGAAAAATTGAGAGAGACCAATGAAAGTGAAAGTTAAGTTACAGAGAACCTGCTTTTCTTTTTTACACCAAACCTTATCAGTCCCCTTATCAGACAGAAGTTGACGAATTACTTAGTCATATCCAAACCAATTCAACAGAGTTCTTCAATTTAAAAGACATGGATCCAGCCTTAAGTGCTAAGCTTTAAAACTGAATTAACAAATGACATTACATAATGTGATGACAGAACTGTAAACAGAATTACATTTCTTTTATTTAAAATATATAAATAATATTTCACATCAAAAGAAACAGCACCATGGTTGTTTTATTGTAGCTGAAACTTTAACAAAATAAATAACTCCGTTACCTCCAATAATTAACCCATGTTTGTATAATTGTGTTAACTCTGTGTGTTGCTGCTAGCATACATAATACCTGCCGTGGAAACCTTACTCGTGGAGGGGGCTACAGAGCAGAGCGGCATCCGTCACGTAACATTAACTGCAGAGCGAAAACCACAGTGGCAGTCAGCTCCGCATGGCAGCTAGCTTGGCAGCTAATTTACGTGACGCAGCCGAATAACGGCGCAACATTCCTTTTGTAAAAGGGGCTGATATTACTGACATATAAGCGCCTGGGGTAGCACACTTTCCGTTTAACTTGGTAATGCTACCGTCATTTAGTTTTCAATCCTGATATCCTACATTTGAACCATCTCTCTAACTGGCAGTTACACAGACTAGCTAGTTAACTACGTTAGCTTTAGCATGTTCGTCGGCTCATTCGGCTTTTTAAGTGAGATAAAAAAGAACACTAAATAACAAATTAACTATCAACGTTACCACAATATCGCTCATGGACTAGCAGTTGATGACATTTATTAACAGATTCACAGTTAGATGACAATGTTTTCTGCTTACCTCCTCCAACTTTCCCCAACGGTCTTTCTTGTCTCAATGATCTTCTCTCGCGATGATGATGGTTAAGTTTACGGTTATGCCCAAATATCGCGAGTGCACACAGGATGCAGGGGAAAACCTTTCCCGCCAGATCGCGGTCAAAATCAAACAATGGCAGTCTGGAAGTCCCCTTTGTCTCAGTTTATCTCAACATGAATGAATCTAATACATGTGAAATTGTTGCGATTCATGCAAACCAATACCCAATACCATATACATAACCCAGAATGAGTTAAACATTTCATAACCAAATGGTTGGGTAGACAAACATATTTTGACCCAGCACTTGGGTTGCACAAAAATAACCCAATACCATATTAATAACCCAGAATGGGTTAAACATTTCATAACCAAATGGTTGGGTAAATGAAATAACCCACTGTTTTTTAGAGTGTAGTGTAAGGACTGGATATTAGAATCTGGTGAAACAAGAATAAGTGGATGGCTTGGTGATGTTCAAACAATTGAAATACATCTTAGTTTAGCTTTAACACCACCGCCATTGTTTGTTTTGTTACAAGGACATTCTTGCTCATATTAGTATTCTGTGCCTCGACTGTGACATGTCTCCATGCTTTAGTGTTCGAAAAGCTCTCTATTTTTATCATACTGCCTGTGCTGCAGCACCTCTTTTCACCCTCTGTCTGAAACCAGAGCCCAGTCTGCTCTAATTGGTTAGCTGGCCGTCTCTGTTGTGATTGGTCGACCGTTTAGAGATGTCCCCCCCCCTTATCACGTACAATGTGTTGGAGCGCTAACCAATCCAAGCGTGAGTCTATGGTGATATCATTAACTTATGGAAGTAAACACAGTTGTCCTGTGGAGGTGTTTCAGGCAGGGGAGTGTGTGGGGGAGAAGTCACAAACGTTGCTGGTAACTAGCTAACGAGCAACAATCGTTCACAAAATCATCACAGACTGCTCAATTCCTATACAATGAATGGTGGCTTCTTCTCAACACCAGTTTTGTGGTACATTTATTAAACAGTTAATCCCACATATATTAGTTTTAGTACATTTTCTTTGAATAGCACTGTGCTCACTGGTCTAACTGCAATTGCTGCTGGTTGCGCCACTTTTGCTGCCAAAATAGCAATAGCTGAGTTGGAGAAGTGTCCAGCATTCCGCACTTCTTGACCATTAAAGTTTACAATTTTGCCATACTTTTTTGCATCCATTTATAAACAGGAGATCTATGTACAGAAGTACGCACATTTAGACACAACTGTAAGAAAAAGTACACATTCTCTGTGAACTACAAAACAGAAATCTTATCAAGGAGATCCTGCTGCAAACAGCCGGACCTCTTCTGTCTCATGTTGAGCACTGACATATAAAGCACACGTGAAGTGAGAATGTAGCCATAAGAAAATGTTTCATTATTTGTGCCCAATTCATCTTACATACTTTTAGCTCACTGGGTGGCTAGCATATTTATTTATGTCTCCGCTAATTGCAATAGGCTGCTGTTTTATTTTCTCCTCCTCCGAGTTCAACTTTGGAATAAGACAGAGGAATTTTAAAAGTGCATGTACAAGAATAATTGGCTGTATGATAATGTACCTTGCTACAGTGATCAATTATTCATGTTGTATTGTGTAAAAATCTCATTTATTTTTCATTTTTGTTGGCACTTAGCAGAGCGGATAGTTGTCTGTAGACAGCGTCAGGACTGAGCCAGGGGACCAGCTGAGACAGTATATTCAGCGTTTTAAGTGCCAACACACAGTCTCAGCTGAAACAGTACTAGAGTGTGTTTTATTCGTGGTAATGTTTCATACTTGTTTTGTTTATTCATTGCATCTCTCTAAGTTTTCATGCATGGATCGTTTGTCAGCTTTAATAATTATAGAAGTGCAGTTTTCTGTCAGGTTTGTTCTGTCACATAAAATCACCCCGTCATATATCCGCAGTTATACTGTCAGCAACAGTTTATCTTTGAAACCCAAGGACATGGAGTCAAATATAAGTCGTAAATCACACAGGACTTTAGAAGTGCAGTGTAGTGTGGCACAGTGTTTCCGTCATTTGACAGCCTTATTCAGCAAAAAAATAGTTTTTATCGGTTTTAATGACGAAAAGTAAAAAAGACAAGGACATACCTCTGTTGGAGGGGCAAAGGAGCCTGGTGGGATTATTTTCTGAGTATTGAAGATCGTTTCCCCGACATCGGCCTTTTCGTATCTTGGACCCACAGTGCCTGCCACAGGACAACAACGTGCACGATTTGGACGCGATGAGCGGTGGAGCCCGCGCGTGAACTGCGAGCGCCGGAGCCTCGCAGCGACGAAACTGAGGCTCCGTGGTAAACTGTAGTAAAATGAGCCGGCTCTTCTTCTTAGCGGACGTAAAAGTCGGGACGCCTTCGGTGCGCGTTCTTTGGTCTCAGGTTGGTGTGTAGCGACCTTCACGTAAAGAGATATTAGGCTTGTTTGAGATGAGCGAGACCGACGCAGACCTGCGCAATTGCGATCGCCGTCTTGCTAGTGCCCCACAATGCCTTGCGGCCGCGGCATTTGCCGTCACACAACAGTCGGCCGCTCACGGAAACAACCGATTATGACGGAGAAATGATATCATGAAAGTTACGGTGCTTATTAAGCTTTTTAAAACGTATGTGGTAAGTTGCCAAAGTGCTTTGTTTTGAACGTTCATCAGTATTATAATCAACAAGAGAAATATGAATTTAGTTTTTACTGAAATGATCAAATAAAGTCAACATTTCACAGTCTTTACTGAGCTGTGTGGAGTTTGTTCAACTTTTAAAAGATGTTTGAATGGTGATATACACAGTGATGGATGTTAAGGACTAACGTTTATAATAAATACATTTGTATTTATTTTAAGATCTTTTCATAGTTCATAGTTCATACAATCATACGTATTGGGATCATTTGTATAAATGTGGACCGGAGGGAGAGGGTGACGAGCATAAGTTTCACTTTCCTTTTTTATTTCAATTCCAACTTTGATGAGTTCACAGTAGTCCCTCGTTCTTATTATACATCCATGTTGTAGTCCGCTGTATAGAAAACTGTGGTTTCCATAGTTTCCCCACAGCAGCAGCAGACGCACATTCAGGACGTCCGCTGGCGCATCATAAACACGTTGGATAGTGAAAGTGCAGTCGGATTCTCTAAAGTACCGCAGTCTCTTCTCCTAAATCCTTTTGAATTCTCCTATCCACTATCCCTTAACCCCGTGACGTTTCACTCAGAGGTCAAGGAATAGACGATAGGGTTAGAACTTAGGAGCTGATTTTTGGACTATTTGGACTACTTAGTATATAAGGGACGGCTCAATTCAAAATTCAAGTCACGTGACACAACGTGACGTCACCCCCAGAAGAGAGAGACAGAGACAGACACCGCCGTGTCCTCCTACACCAGCTCCACATTACACTAATGTGTGGGTGTTGTGAGCAGGGATGAAATAAAACTTTTGCTACTTTCAGAGAGGAAGAACTTAATGAATGCAAGCCTTAAGCAGACAGTTCTTCTTTGCTCTCTGTATCTTACCTACAAAACTCAACCCCACAAACTAGTTGGGCTTCAATCCTTTGTACAATGCTAGCCAACATTTGTGAAAAAAATATGTGAATAAGAGAAAATAGTTTTTTGAAAACCATGAACAGCTTTTGTGTATACTTAATGACATCAATTAACAGTTAGTATAATAACCGTATAGTCAAATCGTAGACATATTATCGCGGGTTTCCATATAGCTTGCTTGGTAGAGCTGGCGGCCCATATACTGAGGCATGGGACCATTTGTCGCATGTCATGCCCTTTCAACATTGTCACCACAATAAACGCCCTGGTGGCCCAACAATTACTTCAAAAAACAAAAACAAAAAAACACATTGGCTCACGTTTGCTGAAATATCGCAAATATGTGTGTACCAAAATGAAACAGGAAGTGGGAGACGAGACAAAAAATGACTAAACAAAAACATGAAACATGACTGAACTCAACACTTTTGACAGGACACAACAGAGAGCTTCGTTTGGATGTCATACACTGAAGATTTATTGGAAGAATCGGCCGGAGAATTGACAAACAAAATAGCTGGGACCCAGTAGATACAGCATCTAACCACACCTGTCCCTGATACCACTCCTAATAGCATAATCAACATTATGCTAAGATGTTGTAAGTCCTGTACCTGGCAGGCTCAACTTGTCCTTTTGTTGTCTGAAGAAGAGGTTGTTTTATGGTCATGTCTATAAGACACAGCTGTTGAAGCCCAAGCCTGCCTTATCACATCACACTGGTAGTAACGGCTCTCTCCAGGCCCTTTGCCTGCCAAAGAGAGAGTGAGAGGAGAGGTGAAAGCTAAAATGCTTAAAAGTCAAACTAAGGGTCATATGAATAATTCCCTATCAGCAGCAGAGTGCATGAAACAAGTGGGCTGATAGGAAATGTAGCTTCACTCAAATGCATGAATCCATCATAAATACACATTTTTCTAAATATTTTCTACATGTTTTTTGTTTGTTCGAGGTTTGACTTGCAATTTTGGAATAAATCATCAAAAGAAAATTCACATTTTCTGGTGATTCTGTTAAATATGCACTACATTTGGATGGAAATCTACCTCTGGGGATCTGTAAATTGGAAAAAAATCTTCCTATACATTGTTCTCAATGCCAGCCCTTAAAAAAACCAAATGTAACTTTGCACATGTTGCTCCCTTGTGGAGTCTCCCACAGATTTAACTAATATTGCAACACAAAAGCATTTGTAGGCCGATGGCAGCTTCAAAGCATGATTACCCAACAAGTGCTACAGTCCTCCTGGTAACAATCACAAATACTCAGCAAACACACCCTCCCTTTCCTTCTCCCACCTTGCTTACACTCTTGGTACTTTTGTGTGTGTGTGTGTGTGTGTGTGTGTGTGTGTGTGTGTGTGTGTGTGTGTGTGTGTGTGTGTGTGTGTGTGTGTGTGTGTGTGTGTGTGTGTGTGTGTGTGTGTGTGTGTGTGTGTGTGTGTGTCTCAGTGGTTACACCTTGTGATGGTGCGCTCCACTGGGTCTTTGATTGTAAATGAGCTGAACCCTGATGGGGGGGGGGGGGGGGGCTGTCAGCTGCTCCCCTCTTCTCTCCTCTCTAGCTCCCTCTCGGTTGTAAACAGTGAAGTCATACCTTCCTAGGGGCCTGTTTTTCTGCCATGATGTCACCATCAGCCAATCAACACGTAGCGTGGCTTGAGCTGTGTGTGTGTGAGGAGGTGGGGGAGTGAGGGGGGGCTCACCACTGGGAAAAGCACAGTTATTATCTGGCTCTGTCGTCAAGCATGAGAGCAAGTATGAACATCAGATCACAAATACACAGGCTTCCTCTGATACACAGCCTCTCAATGATGTAATCTACTCCATACATGTTACATAAGAGTGCTAGTAACCAGCATTTGGTGGATAAGGTGAATTCGCTCCAAATAAGTGGGGGGACGGCGATCCCCCGCATCCAACGGCCACTACACCACTGCTTTTAACCTAAGCGACTTACAATACATATACATAATGTAAGTGCAATGAACCAGGAACCAATCATTTAGAGAAGCCTTAGTCGTCTCATGCTATACTTTGCTACATAATATACCACACTACGAATAATACGCCCATGTCTAATTCATTTGCAGATGTTACAGAGACAGTCCTGTTGGGTTCTGGTGCACAATGCCTTACACTGTTTACTCTCCGTAATTAGAGGAAATGCTGGCCATCGTCTGTGTGCAGGAGTAATTAGCTGCCTGTCTTCCTTACAGCCACAGAGGGACGTGCATTGAGTACATGTGATTAGCTCAATCGCTAAAATGCTACCATGCCGGGTTTCCACTTATAAAGCCGGGCTACGTTGTAATTAGCCGGGGATCGATGTGGCTTCACAGACACACTACTGAGCTAACAGAGTGAATCCTTTTTGTAAAAAGGTTAAAGGTCCAACTATTATTGGACATCAGGTCATCATTACTGTCACATTCCTATTTTATGTTTTTGTCCTCCCACATTCTGTCAGACGAATTAGATGACTATGTGGAGATAAATCCATTCCTGTGTCTGCAGGTGCCGTTAATCTTTCTCTCCCCAGCCCCGTGTCCTTGGCTCTGTATTGGACCTGTCACTGGTCCTGAGTGATGGAACACGTATCTGAGCACATGTTTGTGTTATCGCTCTCATCCTGCGTTAGTCTCATGCTTTTACAAACACCCTCATGCTATTTGTAATCTTAGCCATCTCGTGTGCACGGTGGCATTTCTCTTGAAACTAATGGAATCTGTTAACCACTCCTACCGTGTTTACCTTCAATCGATTGATGTCTTGATAGCCTGAGGAAGTGAGAAATAGACTGTCAACACTGGCTCAAGCAAGAATGAAGCTTGAGGGGAACATGTGCTTACACCCCCCTGCCTGACATGCTAGAATTCTGGCAAGTGCACCTGATGCATTTTTTTAAACACCCCAATGGAAGAGAGTTAGATGAGAAGTTATCATACTTAAAAGTGAATAAACATATTGTCTTATAGTGTCAAAGTATTACTTATACTTAAACAAAGCATGCATTTGTTACTGTGTGTGTTGTTGTTGGACAATGTGTGCTTATCAGCAAAAATAGTGGTGTTAATCACAATAATGATTTAACAAGTTTATAATACTATTATTAACATAGAAATGCATCGGAAACTGGTCCGAGGAATCAGATCTACTTTATTCTTTCATCTATCATACATTTCGACAATTTCTGGATTATTTACTTGAAATCTGCCAATTTCCCCAAATGTAGCTAAATCATCGACAGACCCGAGCAGTGATCACCTTCTGTGTGGTGTGTGCTACACAGGACATATAGTATTATCTCTGCCGCTATCATACTGCGAGCATCCTCTGTTCCTACAGTGGTGTCCCTGTCTGCTATCTCACACTCCTGAACACTTCTAGAAACTGGATCATGCCTTTCCTCTGTTTCCATTACGCTTAAAGAACTAGAGCAGAACATCTGTTAAGGATCAGGTGTGCCGTTACACTTGTACCAGGTTGTATGCTTTCTTTGTCTTTCCACTGCCATGCAATTCATGACAAACATCCAGGCTGGAATTATCGGAGAAAGTTGGGGTGACACTTGGTAATGTGATTAATTTGCGATAACCCTTCCAGGTGAATAGCTTGAGGTAACGCGTTAGCGTTTACAGGCCGTAGTAAAAATATGATACATTAATCAAATACTTAAAAGTATTGGTCGTTTGTCATTTTGATACGGTTCGATTTCCCTTTGTTGACCACGCTAACCTGTGGCTGTTCCCCCCCAGGTGCCCAAGGAGTGAGAGAGGAGCCCCAGTTTGTGACGTCACGTGCAGGAGAGAACGTCATCCTGGGATGCGACGTGTCCCACCCCCTGAACGGCCAGCCCTACGTGGTGGAATGGTTCAAGTATGGAATGCCCATCCCCTTCTTCATCAACTTTCGCTTCTACCCTCCTCATGTGGACCCGGAATACGCCGGTAAGATGGTGAAGGCAGTTGCATCAAAACTGCAATCGGTGGCTTGATATGAAAAAACATTGCCACTTATTTGACAGTGATTTAGCTGCTATCTGTAGCTCTTTGAAGTCTACTGTGGAAGAAATAAAAAAATCCCTTTTCAACCCTTTCAGATATCCTCCATTTTACGGTGAACTTGTTTTATATATGCAGACATTGTTTTTTCTTGCAAACACAATATTACATGTGCTTAGGTAAGCTAGTACCAACCAATTTCAACCAATGATAGAAGACATCCATCTATCTGCAATTCTTAGCAACAATGGAGGTGTGTATGTCACTGTCCTCTGTGACTCTGCATTGAGCCCCCCCACAAGCGCACCAGATTTAAATCCCTCTTGAATTGTACACTGCTCAAATATTATGTTTCATTGCGTCACAGGGCAGAAGCCAAAGTTCTGTTTCACAGGGAATTTAATCTGCCCCGCCAGATAATAATGTGTTTTGCTTGTTGGTACTTCACTGAGGTGTTTATGCTGAATGATGGATGTGCAGAGGTTTCTATTTACATTGATTTGCTCAACTGAAAACTCAGTTGTATCTCCTTGACCAAACGGCAGGATTTAGGGATGTTTGAATCTAATTGTAGTCCAGCATTCAATTTACAAGTGTGTTATGTGGTAAGTGCCGAGGTGGGAGAAGTACAAGTAAGTAGACTGCAGGAATACTCTGTTACAGTAAAAGTCCTGAATTTAAAATGTTACTCAAGTAAAAGTAGAAAAGTATTAGCATCGAAATATACTTGAGTACCAAAAGTAAAAGTAGTCATTGTGCTGATTGGTTCATTTCAGAATAATATATATGATATGTTTTATAATGATTGATCATTAAAGCTGGTAAAGGTGCAGCTAACTAAGTATTACTTGGTTACTTTACACCACTGGGTAACAGTGCACATGAAGTGTGCAAACTTCCCTGCTTTGGGACGCCCCCCAGGCAGTCCAGAGATAGTTACCGGACGCACCCCTCACACTGCAACGTCTTTAGTCACGCGCAGCGCGAGACCGGTTAGGGTTAGGGTTAGAGTTAACCCTAACCCTAACCAGCAAGTGAACGGGTCGTTGTGTGTTCCACGTTGTGCGTTTATGAAACTATAACCACAGCATAACAAACGAACATCCTGTAACACCATAACTCCTGTGAACAATTAAAGTTTGGATATCTACACCCCCTGGATTGCTGCAATCTTTCTGACAGAAGATTTAGGCCAGACTTGTATACACCAGCATTCATTATTCATCATTTCACATGAAGGCCTTTTCAGGGAAATGGAGACAGGAACTTATTAGCATATTCATAGCTTCTGTTTTTAGCTGGGACTAGCAGCTATACAGTATAGCTCACTGTGTTGGTCAGTCCTCAACAATGTCCCCTTCTTATGGAGGCCACAGTTTTCATCGTGGCACTGATGATTTGCATAAAGGCAAAGTGTTTGTGAGGTTGTGTGTGAATGCCTAGAAATAATGATATTTATTAGTTATTATCATACATACTTAATATTCAAAGCATTGTATTTGTATATTTTTTGCCCGGAGGGAATCTTTAAATATGTCTTTATTTTTTTTAAAGTATTAACGCTGTGTCCTCGTGGCAATTATTAATGAATTACTTGTTAAATGCTAATTGTGTCAACAGAACACAAGTCTCTTTTTTTCTGTAATACATGAATATTTGTTCATAATTCATAGTGGATTTGTGCTGGCTACATATATAATTATGCTTTTGAACTTGACGGAGCAACAAAGTCTTTGTTAACATTTTCAAAGAATGTGGTTGATGTCTAATTCATTGTTCCCCCTCATTCTCCTGCTTCTCCTCCTCATCTAGGGTGAGTGAAGTAAAACATCCATCAGTCCTCTGCCTCTTTGTACAGCTCTATATAAATCATGTTTTCTGTTAGTAAACATCAAAAGCTTAGGCTTAAGTTTTGGGGTTGTTTTTTAAAACAGTTTGCGTTTGAATAGTCTTTGTATAATATCTTTCTCTCAGAAAGGTTCCTAACGGAGTCAAATGACCCAGAAGTTTCAAATTGTCAGCCATGATAACAGCTGTTTGAATTCTCTACATGAAAGGAAGGAGCTTAAATGGTTCCTTTATAAACTCCTTTAGGTTAGTTCACATCTGACATTCCTTCATGGAAAGACTGGAGATACTGCTGTCCCACAACCAAACATTGAACATGTAAGGTGACACTCCATTAGGCCGTTCACAGAAACAACCGATCATGACCGAGAAATACAGATGTGTCAATTATTCAGCATTTTCCATATCTTGCCAAAGTGCTTATATGTTTTGAACTTTCAAAACTTAAACTAAAAGGCAAACTATGAAAGTTACTCTAATAACTGTAGAAAGATCTGATAAAGTCAGATTTGGGTGATGGTTCAACATTGTGTGTAGGCCTAACAGATGTATCCATATATTGCACTCATTGCTTTTAGTAGTCCATCTTTATATCAATAACTGCTGGTGCATCCTCAAAACGTTGCTCAGTGTAAGTGGAATCAGATTCACCACACCACAATTTTTATCTTGATTCCTGATCAATTCTCCTACAAACCTATCTCAACCCCATAACGTTTTTAACTCAGGTTAAAGGTCCCATGTCATGCTTTTCTGGATATTACCCGTCCCCTTGTGTGTTATGTAGCTCTTTCTGCATGTAAACGGTCTGCAGAGTCACAAACCCTCAAAGTACACCCTGTAGCGAGTAAAACTCTAACACAGAAAAGACCTGTCTATGCTGCCCCAGAGCGCGACGTGACCATACCCAGGTCCAAATGGACCCATCCGTGGAGCTCCTCACACACACACACACTCACTCAGCCTTATCTTTTCTCAGCTGCTGCTCCGCTGATTTCGCGAAACTCATGCTGAGTTCAGGCTAAGTTCCGCAATGTCTCGCTGTCTCGCAGACCCCACGCAGCAACCAGGAAACGACACCAGTAATATAGCTCACACTGTCCGCTCCTCACAGCAGCGAGCCGCGCAACGTCCCGCCAACACGGCACCCAGACCCCACGCAGCATTCTCATCTGTTTGTCATTACTGGTGTCATTTTCTGGTTGCTAACAAACGCCATTGTAACACATAATCACTGATGTTCCGCTGTAACGGTGGTGGACTCATCAGAACAGAGTGGGCGAGCTGACCAATCAGAGCACACTGGGCTCATAGGGGGGGCAGGAGCTCCAACAAGGCGTGTAGGACAGAGTGAATACACATACTATACATAGATGCTGTATGAGAAACCCAATGTGATTTTGGAACATTGAACAATGTAAATCTATTCTAGTAGACCTCAACGATGGAATTATGATCAGTAGAAATGTCATGTGACCTTTAAGGAATAGTGGTGAGGAGAAGAACTGATTCTTTGGCTTTTAAACGGCAACCCATGTCGGCACAGTCTTTAACTTTATAATTGTAGAATCCGCTTTCTTAGTATTTTTTTGCTTGTTCCTTAATATTTAAAAAACGTAGTTTTCTTATTAAATGAAAGCAGTCACTGATATGCAAAATTAACGTAATAGGTTTAAATCTTATAAATTAGAAGGCGTTATGTGGGTGGAGGCAGTGGGCTGGTAGGTTAATCAGTGTTTAACCAAACACTGCCTAACAACATATCTCTAAGGTTGTGGTGACTGATGTTGCACTCTCTGATCATTCCTGTGTGTTCTTTGAGAGCTCTATTTCTGTTCACAAAAATGTTCAAAAAGAGGTAACCACAAAGCGATATTTAACTGAAAATACTAGGGAAATGTTTACTCAGAATTTTTCTTCCACACTTGCCCCTGCTAACATCTCAGTAAATGAGCTTGTAGATCATTTTAATTCAAAAATTCAAAATGTTATAGATGCCATTGCTCCAACTAAGGTAAAGGAAGTGTCTGGCAAGAAAATATCTCCATGGAGAAAGGCCATGACCGTGAAAACAGAAAAAAGAGAAAGTCGAAAAGCAGGTGGCGAAAAACAAATCTCCAGATTCACTTTGAAATCTATAAAGAGAGACTTGGCCTTTATAATTTGGAATTGAAAAACGCACGACAATCGTTCTTCTCTGACATCATTACTAAAAACAAAAATAACGCACGTGCCTTGTTTGCTAACGTCGACAGACTAACTAACCCCCCAGTGTCAGTAGCCTCTGAATTTCTATCCACCAGGGCGTGCAATGATTTTGCCTCCTTTTTCACTGACAAAATTTAGAAAATCAGACAAGCAGTCAGTGCCTCTGCATCAGGAACAGCAAATGTGTTGTCTCTGTGTCCACCTAATAACAATTCAAGCACCATGACACAATTCCATCAGATTAATGATAAAAACCTAGAGGACATTATACAACTTCTGAAATCCTCCTCCTGCTGCCTTGATATTATTCCAACAGGATGTTTCAAAGATGTTTTGCCTTGCATGGCCTCAGATCTACTTCATATAGTAAACAAATCTCTTCACTCAGGTATTTTTCCACAGGCCCTGAAAACTGCAGTAATTAAACCGCTCTTAAAAAAGAATAATCGAGATGCTTCAGTAATGAACAATTACTTATTAATTGAGGTTATCAAACCTGCCATTTCTAGGTAAAATTATTGAAAAAGTTGTTTTTCAACAGTTGAGTAATTTCTTGCATTTAAATAACTGTTTGGATGTGTTCCAGTCAGGCTTTCGTCCAAACCACAGCACTGAGACTGCTCTTGTAAAGGTCTTTAATGACATCCACTTAAACACAGACAGTGGCAGAACTTCAGTGTTAGTATTATTAGATCTCAGTGCTGTGTTTGACACTGTTGACCACAGCATATTACTAGACCGACTGGAAAACTGGGTGGGACTTTTGGAAACAGTTCTAAATTGGTTTGAATCCTACTTAAAGGACAGAAACAACTTTGTTTCTATAGGTAAATACACATCTGAGTTGACAGATATGACATGTGGGGTTCCTCAAGGCTCCATCTTGGGGCCTCTTCTCTTTAACATCTACATGCTACCACTGGCTCAGATAATGAAAAACAACAAAATAAGTTACCATAGCTATGCGGATGACACACACATTTACGTAACAATTTCACCAGGAGACTATGCTCCAATTCAAACAATGAATAAGTGCATTGAACTGGATGTGTCAGAACTTTCTCCAATTAAACAAAGATAAAACTGAGGTAATGGTTTTTGGAGCCAAGGCAGAACGTATAAAAGTTAGCGCTGAGCTTCAGTCTGCAATGTTCAAAACAACAGATAAAGCCAGAAATCTAGGTGTAGTCATGGACTCTGACCTGAGTTTCAACAGTCACATTAAAACAGTTACTAAATCAGCCTACTATCACCTAAAGAACATATCTAGGATTAAAAGACTAATGTCACAGCAGGATTTGGAAAAACTTGTCCATGCTTTTATCTTCAGTAGACTCGACTACTGTAATGGTGTCTTTACAGGTCTCACTAAAAAATCTAGTAGGAAGCCACAGCTGATTCAGAACGCCGCTGCTCGAGTCTTCACTAACACTAAGAAAGTGGATCACATCACTCCTGTTCTGAAGTCTTTACACTGGCTTCCTGTGTGTCAAAGAATAGATTTCAAAATACTGCTGCTGGTTTATAAAGCACTGAATGGTTTAGGCCCAAAATAAATTTCTGACCTCCTGCTAAATTATGAACCATCCAGATCTCTCAGGTCTTCTGGGACGGGTTTGCTTTCTGTCCCTAGAGTCAGAACTAAACATGGAGAAGCAGCGTTCAGTTATTATGCTCCAAATATCTGGAACAAACTCCCAGAAACCTGCAGGTCCGCTGCAACTCTGACTACTTTTAAATCCAGGCTGAAGACTTTTCTTTTTGTCGCTGCTTTTAATTGAACTATTCACATCTTAGACTGCACTGTAACTTTTATCCATGTATTTTTTCTTTTAATGTTTATTTTATTAGCTTTTCTTTTTAATGACTGATTTTAAATGCCATTTTCTTAATGTCTTTCATTTTTTGTAAAGCACTTTGAATTTCCTTGTGTTGAAAAGTGCTATATAAATAAACTTGCCTTGCCTTGCCTTGCCTGGCCTGGCCTGGCCTGGCCTGGCCTTGCCTGGCCTTGCCTGGCCTTGCCTTGCCTTGCCTAACACAGAGGACCGTGCCAAGTCTATTCACCACAGGACAAGCTGCAGTTTAGAGCTGTGTTTTTTGGCAGTTTGTACTCAAAGCATCAGACGGTTTGAGTTAAAGGGACTGTGAGTCTTCCTCTGTGTTGGCTGGCTGATATCCAGTGAGTGCGTGACATCATATTCAGGAACTAGGCTATTAGCATGTTACTCCCCTCACCATCAGTACATTGGAAATAGTGACCCTCATTACTACAGCTGATATCTCCAACCAAGATCTGCTTTCATATTAATCTTCAATCATCATCAGCAATGATGACATATTGGAAGTACGTCACTACAGTTATAGCATCAAGGGCTCTCTCTACAAAAAGCTATTGGATATCCCTATTGGATTTTGGTATATTGCAGAAAATAAGCTCTGTGGCAAACACACGTTTATGATACTTACCGGTTTTGTTCAGAAGAATTATTCTGACACGTGATCAAAACGTTGTGATTTTTTTAAGCGTAAATGCAATAGCCAGAAGTAAAAAGCTAATGTTAGGCTATAAAACTACATCATAGTTGCATGACTTCACCTCACTTCACCGCTAAGCTGAAATGGCTAACATTCGGTGTGATGACGTTTAGTAATTTTTTTAGACACTTGTCAGCCATCGCTGGTGTTGTAGTCGAGACCACCTTATCCGAGACCCAAGACATTACCGAGACCGGAGAGTAGCAAGACAAGACCAAGACTTTAAGAGGTCGAGATCGAGTCAAGACCAAGACCAAGGCAGGGCAAGACCGAATCAAGACCGTAACCAGACTACTGTGAATCCAACACTACACGATTAACACACACACACACACACACACACACACACACACACACACACACACACACACACACACACACACACACACACACACACACACACACACACACACACACACACACGCCAATTTGTGTAGCTAGTGTAGCCACATTTAATGATTGATGAATTTCGCAAACATCTTCACTGCAAGAGCGTTTGAGTGTGTGTGAACGGGGAGAGATGAGGGGGCAGCAGTCGGTATAGACCAGTGCCGTGTTTACAAACATTGCGGCGCATGAGGGCAAAGAATCAGAGTCACGTGAGGTCACGTTATTGGTTGAATTTTTTAAACAGGGCGTTTTACAACAGCTGTGGTCTCGACCATGGATGTATAATAAGAACGGTCTCGACATAAAATCTCGAGACCTATAGGACCGAGACAAGATCAAGACCGTTAAAAAGTGGACCAAGACCGGTCTCGAGTACTACACCACTAGCCATCGCCGTTGTTATGATGCAAAGAAGCTTCAGACATTCACTAGGGGGGTTTTACTGACATATTTTATGTCTTCCAACAAAACAAGAACATCTCTTCAGCTTGTGTTAACCACAGACTTTATTTTAGGCTTTTTTCCACAAACACGTAAAAAAAACCTTGATTTTGGACGTGGGAACCGAAAGTGGTCAAATGTGATGTCATTTCTGTTTTTTAGGACTTCATGGCATTTTTTGCCAAATTTGCTAGGCCCTTGCTTGATCTTTGTAGTGTTCCTGTTCATGGAAGTGTGGGCTGGTCTGTGCTCAAAAGTAGCTTTTCTGTTTGTTTGGACTGACTGACACACCATTTATTGTCCAATACCTACAGTATCGTTCAAGTTTTGAATGTCATATATTATATTATAGTATATTTTCTCCTATGCTTTTGTTTCTTCTGCAATTTCTTGTTTTCTGAAATGCTGTTGTGATTTGTCCTTCAGGGCCACCATAGCAACAAATGAGAATGCTTAAAACATGATATTCATACATCTGTATTCATGGATCACATTGGATGACTTTTGCAATTCCTATTTCTTCTTTCTCTATGTAGTAGTTTAGACATTATACCACCACATTCTTGACAGAGCTTTGTTTGATCAGTGGTGTTCAGTGTAGACTGTAATGCATTTACTAACTAACTGTAGACAGCTTTATTAAGATGACATTTCCTTTGGAGGCAGCAGCTCTTTCCCCCTCAGATTATCTTTGTGATGTTTGCTGGGGATGCGAGAGGGATTATGCCCTTTCCTGCTTTTCTATTTAACTTTCCTCTGATCATTGCATTTTTGAAATAATCCCCCCTTTCTGTTATTAGCATGATCAAATAGCTTTTATCAGAGTAAAACTGCATTTCCATTCTTCACTTAATACCATGGTTTCAATATCATGATCACAAAGATGATACTTTTTTAAAATTGTACAGCTTCTGAAAATAATGAAGAACAAAACTGTTCAGACTGTTGTCAATCAGCTGGATTGGATTCATGTTAAAGACAGCAGTTCATAGATATCAATGACATACATTAGACTGGTTTTGAGAGACTATGTGCACAACTTCTGCTTGGTGTGCTGTTTTAAAATTCATCTTGCTGTGTCTTCAATCCTTAGAGACACATCACTAGTTTAAGCCTTAAGCAAAGTGACGATTCATCTTGTTTCAGAATGCAGCAGAGGAACATCTGAAGTTATATCTGCGTTCAGACGAACAGCGGCCTCCCGCTGTGTGCAGTGTGACTCTGATGTTGCATCATGGAATGAAGTCACAGGTCACATTGGAAGCTTCTGAGAGACACAGCAGCTCACATTGTGCCCTCTTTAGATTTATGATGATGTCGAGGGTTAATGAGTCGATCCTACCACAGGGTCACTGTTTCCTACACCCGTCTGCCCTTCGTCTCAAACAAGCCATTGTCCTATTTTTTTTTTTTCTTCAGAGGAAGAGGTAGAAAACATCCGAGTAAGCGAGGCAGAAAAGTATATAACTATTCAATGAGATTGGACAGGAAGAGATGGATATCAATTGATAGCCAGACAGGAAGAGAGCAAAACAACATGAAGATGAATTCAGAAATGGAGGCATAGAGAACAAAGAAAAACGGCAGTGGTCCCAGATTACATTTTTGAATGTCCTTTATTATTGTGGAAGTACTATGTGCTAGGTCCAGAAGAATAGTGGCATTTTTCTTCTAAATTCATGCAGCTTACATTTAAATCTCGCTTAGTTGAAATCAGATCGTTTTATAAAACTAAAACAATATGCTTGGTTGGATTCATACTTATAAAGGACAGCTAAATATTAAGTACACGTATGAGAATAAATGCAAGGTACAGTATGTTGTAGGGGTGTCTCGATTTAAATTCCGAAGCTAATTAAGGCCCTGTGTCCACGAAGCAGCTTCTGCTATCAGAAAGGTCCTGGCAGGGCGCTGGGCAGCATAGCCCCCTGGGATTTTATTATCTGTATATGTATGTTTGATCTTGTGTTTTCACCATTACAATACTTGCTCTCACAATCTGGGATAATAAGCTTGTCAGTGCTCAGTTTGACAGCTGTAGAGCGAAGGGTAAATACTTATCAACAGGGTCCCGATCCGTTCGGGCGCCGATTTGGCTTTTTGGTCTTTGTTATGATCAATGCTGTCTAAAGATACGGGCAAAATCACTAGCGCAAGATTGGTGGATTGCTCAGTAAAAACGGTGCAGCGCTTTTTCCGGAGGTGGTCCAATTCAATGGGATTCTGATTGAAAACAATGTAAATTGATAAAAGCAGGATGGGCGTTCCTCCTAGTATTCCTTTCTATGTAGCCTACAATTTATTCCCAAGACTGGTAAAACCTAATTACATTTTAAACAAACTATTTAAGATATGGCCTAGGTATGACACTGTACATTCCCAACAACATTTAGTGGATACACCAGCCTGATACCATGTAACCTTTGTGTTCAAATCTAAACCTATCCAGTCTGCATCAATGGCATAGCTCACATCTCTGGAAACAAATATTAAAATGTAATCGTGTTTTTTTTAAGATTCAATGACATTTCAATAACATCTCCTTTGATTAACGCTGTAGCAGTGAACAGTCAACCCACAGCACCTGGAGCACCTCAGGCAGTCCTCCTGTGTTATCGCAGTGAATGCCAATCAGGAGGAGTGTTGCTCTGTGGCAGACTGCCGTGTGTCGGCTGCAGGAGACTGATAGAAGAAACAAGACGTAAAGACTGACTGAACAGAAAACCATTGGAGGAACAGCTGGACTTGTGTCTCATTTACTTCAATGAAACAAAGTCATACTGACTGCTGCTTTGCTACCCCTAGGTTCTTCTCTCACTTATTTCATTGTTATATTGACACAGTTCAGGATATATATTCCTACTGTGAATTGAGCTTGGATTCAAATTATAATTTTAAGAATGTTTGTTTACCGTCAGTTGGTCCACCAATGTTGTCCTGACTAAAATATCTCATACATTGTTTTCTATTTTGTGCTACTAATATTAAAGTAGACCCCCATAACTTGTTCTTTATTGCGTAAACTCTGTTATCTCTGAGAACATAACATTTAGGACCAATAAACACATTTGTTTAATTTAATACCTTTTATTTCCTTAAGACATTTGCAAATCAAGTAAAAAGGATGTCATGTTTAAGTATATCGCTTTGAAGCACTTTGAATTGGCTTGTGTTTAAAGGTGCTATATAAATATACTTAGTTTGCCTTTACATTTTGTAATATAGTGACACAGTATAATACTATTCCTGCGAAATCTAAAAGAAATACCCTGATCAAAATATAAACGTCAGCACATACTGTAGTACATAGTGGATACTAGTACAGTAGACATAATGCAATAAAATAAATGTATATTTCACCATTAATAATGAACATAGTCTCTTTCTCTATTCTTTTCAGAGACATGGTTGTAACGGGAAACATATATATATATATATATATATACACAAATATGCCTAAAAACAAAGGCTAGTGAACAAACATCCCTATAACTCTGTACTCAGTGCGCCTGATATATTTCTCTGGATACTGCAGAGTGGTTTAATGAAAGCCACAGAGAATGAGTAAGGAATACCCACAAAGTATAGAAAAGGGGAGGGGGGGCGGTGAGGGGATTAATGACGGATCGCAAGGCTTTGATAATGCTGATGTTTTGAGCTGGCATGTGCCTCCTTAAAGCGCTTTGTTTAGCCTGTATTGCCAGTCGCCATCTGTTATGATTCAGTTGCCAGATTGCCCGGAGGAACATCATCAATCCCCCTCTCAGCTTTTGATCTGTAAAAGTCAAATGCAGCTATTCCTGACTCCGTACAGCAAATCAAAAACCGATATCTGTTCTGATGGATTGCAAAGCCTGTCTACAGCTGAGGGTTCTCTGTCGTCATGTTGGAATCTTCCCACTCCTCAAAGGAAGTAATGACCTGCCCTTGCCTGAGAGCGTCTCCAAAATAGACCGGCACACACATGGAGATAAGGACATCTCAGCCACACTAAGGTTTACGTGACACATTTCACATCATATTTACCACTGCAGGAAGTGGTTGAACGTTAACAGTGCAGCAGTGAGTGTGTTGAGCAATCAATCAATGGATAACATTTTATTTATATCGCCCAATATCACAAATTACAAAAAAATTCACAGAGGGCTTCACATTGTTAGCAGCATACAACAACCTATGTGCTCAGACCCTTGAAACAGACTAGGAAAAACTCCCAAAGAAACCCTATAATAAAAAATCTTGCCCAGGACTGAGAAAAACTAGCAATAGATGTCATGTCCATAAATGAAATTGATAATAAAATGACAAGATAGACAATCCAAATGACCAAAATCATCATGTGAACGGTTAAAGAAGGGATGGATCCAGGTTGAAAAATATATAAATAACATGAGCATCAGGCAGGACCACGACTCATGACACAAAGGTAACCTTTAATACTGGCAACCTGCCGGGTGAGAGACACACAAACTCTGGGGAATTACGCCCCGGATGCTGAGTTAGTCTATTGGACATACAAACCGTCTAAGCCTATAGCAACATAAAGAGGGGCCGGTTCAAGGTAATATTAATGCTATTAATATCTAATGCATCCGAAGGTTGATCACCTTTTTGACATTCATCTGGTGTTTCTCTCCTCTTTATTTCTTGTCCTCTCACCTTTTACTTCCTTTAATTCTATCCACCCATCCCACTCACCTCTGTGTGTCCCTTTCTCCTGACACATCATTTCCTTCTCCCCCCCAGGCCGGGCCAGTCTGCACGACAAGTCCTCCCTGCGGATAGAGAACGTGCGCTCAGACGACCAGGGCTGGTATGAGTGTAAGGTGCTGATGCTGGAGCAGCAGTACGACACCTTCCACAATGGCAGCTGGGTGCATCTGACCGTCAACGGTAAGTGCCGTTAGCATGCTTTAATCATACTGTTTAAATCAAACAGATGGTGCTGGTGATACAGATATTACTTTATGTCTGTATGTGGACTTTTGTATAATTGTTTTGTTGTACAAGTATATTGAAGATGACATTTATTATCATGTGTAGCAGTGGTGTTAAGATGGGCTCCAGACATTTGAAAGGCCTTGTTTAATAAATGCCAACATGCACACAGTATAACAGGCAACTGGAAATGAATAGGTCAGTCTTTAAAAATACCATTTGTAACGCACAAAGACTTGAAATTAGACACATTTAGATGAACTACTGTAAAACTTAAAATAAGCCTGTTGGAATCTGTAATGATGACATTTTATATTTGTTGTGAAAATCATGTTTTGTCTTGGCAATGTGTGTGTCTGTCTGTCTGTCTGTCTGTCTGTCTGTCTGTCTGTGTGTGTGTGTGTGTGTGTGCGTGTGCGTGTGTGTGTGTGAGAGATTAATGGATTTTTGCAGTATGCAGTATGTTTAAAACCAAACAATCACAGAGCTAGGAGACGGTAACCTTAGTCATTGAAATGTGTATTTACCAAATTGAAGTCCTTCAATTTGGTAAATACACATTTCAATGTTATCTGAACCGAAAGGTTTTGAGCAAAAGCATCTGAAAGAACTGGTACCTGCAGATCACTGCTCCTGTAATGACATCACTATGTAACACTGACACTTCTATTGGATAGGGCTCCAACACATTCTAGGTGATAAGCTAAGGGGCAGGACATCTCTAATGGTGCGTTCACACCGGACGCGATGCGATTTTTGGGGGCGGCGCGATTGCATGTAACGTCAATGCAGATACATTAACAGACGCACATTCGCTCCGACGGCGCGCATGAAGCGGTTGATCCGAATGCCGCGGTGCGATTGATGTGATAGAAGGGGGCCGCGGCAACCGCTCGAGTTACATTTTTACGCCATCTCGCGGTAGCCAATCAGCGGTGAGGATCTCAGCCTGCCGTCACTGACGTTGAATCAGAAAACCAAAACATCAGCCGTTAGCTATTAGCACGCAGAGCTCACAGAGCTCACAGCTCCTCATATCTGTTCAGAAACTGGACAAAAGTTAAACAAGTTAGACCCTCCAGAAAAACGCGGGCAAAAATCCTTGATTATGCGATCAAACATGCGGGGTTTTATGTGATTTTATGCGGTGAAATTGCGGGATTGCAAAATATGCGGAAAGTTGCGAAATATGCGGAAAAAATGTATATTGGGCTGTCTTATTTATTTATTCTCTCTCACACACAACCTGCCACTAACGTTAAACCCCTTTACTATTCAATTAAACACATTCAATGTTTATTTATTGTAAAAGCAATTGGGCTATTTTAATCACACTCTCACACACTCACACACACACACACACACACACACACACACACACACACACACACACACACGCATGCACACACACACACACACACGCACACACACACACACACACACACACACACACACACACACACACACACACACACACACACACACACACACACACACACACACACACACACACACACACACACACACACATCTCCGCCTCATTCTGTTTTAATTTACTAGTTCGTTATCTGACCAGCTTCAATCTTGTAGGCTACTCACTTCGTTTCTTGTAGCCCTCGAAAGGGTTTTGGAGGTCGATGCCTCGGTGAACGTGAGTTGTTCGGCTTTCTTGTCCGCAGTAGCAGAAAGCATTTTCGAATCTTTGAATGAATCAAAGTGGGTCGTCACCGTCGATGTTCTCTTATGCTCCAACACAGTTGCACGGGGTGCAGAATAGTTTCCCCCCACTTTCATGCAAGACATCGGGGAACTGCTTTGCCCGGTCTTTAGCAGAAATGTTCGTCGGTAAATGAGATGGATTCGATTTTTCATCGTGTGAGCTCCACACGTTCACTCTACGGTGTTGTTTACCTTCTGTGATGCGCGAGCTGATGACGTCGCGCATCATCATCACTTCACGTCAAGATGAGTTAACTTTTTTTTTCAACTTTGTGTGGAAAAATGCGGGGATTATGCGGCCTTTTGAAAAATTTTGAAAAATCTGCGCCATTTTGCTGATTATGCGGAAAATTCTGCGATCGCAGAATCGCGTTTCTCTGGAGGGTCTAACAAGTACAAACCACAGACTGTCTGTGTCATGGCGAATACAGTCGCTGGTCTATTAGTGCGAATGCTGTGCAACAGCCTTCCACTATAGTTCTTCAAATCTTTAATCATCTTCTTATTATTATTTCATCCAATATTTTGCCGTCGAATAACTTCAGCCTACTTTCAGCTACAGAAACCATTCAAATATCAAAATGTTCAGCCTTTTCAGCACATGATGGGACACTTTCAACTTTTGAAAATATGTTATAATCTTTGAAATATTCAGCTTTTTAAACTCTTTTTTGAACATGTAACTCAATGGGAGGAACCTTCAAATCCTCTTTTAACTACACCATACTCCAAATGCTTCTCCTTCCACATACTTTCAGCTAGAGACTTCATTACAACTTTAAAACGGTCACAAGACCTTCAGCTATAAAACATATTCTTCATACTTTTGATATCTTTTACACTTTTTGAGATATTCAACTTAGTTCGGAGCTTGCTAAAGAGGCCTTCTTCAGATTTTAACATTAGTGTGTATAGATAGATACATACAATTTACTTATATAATGTGTTTTGCTATTAGTATAATTATCTTAATATCTTAACTAGGGATTGAGATGCAGACGATGATACACAACAGCTGTTGTTCAAGTCCAGCCGAGATAAGGATACCACAAGGTCAAAGGTTAAGTCCCCATAGTGAGAAGTCCAAAGTGTTGTTGACACTGATAATCGCTCATTGTTTGTGGTGTCTCACTGGCCTCATGGTGGCTGTGTCATGACTAGAAGGTTGATAAAGTTGTCCCAGTTACATTTCCTGAATCATTTTCTGAAATGGTCTCAGGAGAGGAACCCCAGACAAACACCCGAGTACAGACAAGTAACACACACACTTGTGTCAACACTCACGGGACTCAGTCACAGAAACTCTGAATATTTTTCCTTCACTTGGTAGCTCAAGCATTCATCGAGACAAATCAGACAGCATATGATGACTCCAGTTGCTGTGGTAACAGATACACCAGATAGGGTCCTTTAAACCCCCCCCCCCCCCCATCCCCCATGTGGTCACGGCACATTAGCTCAGTTTCATCAGTGTTGTGTTTACTTGGCCTTGCCTCTTCCCTCTCTCCCAGAAGTGTTTAAAGGCCTCCGGCATCCTCCTCTGCCTCTTCTCTGTTTCTGTCCGTCACTCTTCGGCTGTCCTTTAGTGTTGTGTTAACACGGCAGACATAAGCCACAGCACTTGTATCAGCTGTAGTAAGTCAGACTGTCAGTGCTGTTGTACAAAACACAGCTCACTTACTCATTCTACAATACTGTGATAATCCTTGTTAAGAGGTGGACCAAAACATTATTTCTTTTTACATTGACTCTAAAAACATATCAATGAATTTATGAATAGAATCAACTAGTTATTAAGTGCAGGCTCACATTATGAGTCTAGTTTTGAAACATGATTCCACTGCAAAAACAGGATGTAGTGTACTGTACCTCTTACTGTAATCACTTGCAAATGTGTTTAATTGAGCAGCTAGTCTAGACATGAAATACACCATTGTGTTTGTGTCTAGTCATTTACTAAGAAGACAAGTTATATGAAGGAAATAGCCAGTACTGTACAGTATGTGGGGTCAACATGAAAAGATGCATACATTATACCAATATAACCAAAAGCTACCTTGGTTTAAAGGGGCCCTATTATGCTTTTTGGGTTTTTCCCTTTCCTGTCGTGTGTTATATAGGTTTGTGTGCCTGTAAATGGTCAAAGAGGACATATAGCCCATAGGCAAAAAAGGTTCTACGCCGTTAGTTACAAAATAGGCTTATTTCAAAAATAATATGAATAGTATCGAAAGTGCTATATAAAGCTTCCTTGAGACTCACTGGATTTTTTCTGTATGAGAGGTCAGTCCCCCCCCCTTCAAACTGGCTGTACATTGAAGGGCATTGTTACTTCATGAGCCTGAATTTGAACTCATTGGCCAATTCCGATATATAATCATGAACGATTAGATTATTATGGAGTCATGATTTGATTAGCTTTTATTCCTAATTTAAGGCGAGACACTACAGTTGAATAGGGTAACTTGTTTTAACTTAAAGATATCAGCTAGACATTTCTCCAGTTAATTACTTACATTAAGACAATTGTTTTTTGTATTACAAGTTGTATGAAATAACATGTTTAAATATGCAAATTAGCCATAATCTCATCAAATATGCGCATATTTTAATACATTTCAGGAACACAATTCTGAACATTGGATAAAGTCAGGTTCAAAATTCTTGTTTCATTTTGTAGTCATATTAGAATCTAAAGTTTTTCGCCATGTTTTTAGGTTTAAAATGTTATATAATTCAGGCTATAAATGATATATGAACAAACCCTTCAGTAAAAAACCTTCAGAATATTGACAGGAATATAACTGGAAGGTTTGGTATATGTATGTGCTACTGAAGTGGACATTTCTCACTCAGAATAGGAGAAAAAACTCATTTTGAGAAAAATACCTTTAAAGATTGCTGTGTAGCGCTAGCTAAACCCTCCTTTTCTTTGGATGACAGCTTGCGCCTCAACGCACTCCATGAAGGTATTTCATGTTCGGTGTCATTCGTTTTTTGTATAACCTTGCTTCGTGCAAGTGACAATTGTTGTCGTCTTCTCTGTGAACGTTTTTTCCGCTGTTCTTTTGCCATTTTGAGATTTACATTTCCAGCGGAAAGCTAAACCAGGAAGTGTTTTAGCACACCACGTGACGCATCTGAACGAATCACGTTGTCAGAAATTGACCCCAGCCAATGAGATTTGTTTTTTTGGTTTAAGACCCCTTTGTAATTTCACCATTGGTTGCTGATACAAAGGAAATGACCATATTTGGATCTGATGAGATTGTACAGGAGAGACGGTGGGTGTTTCTCAATGTCGAGGACGCTTCCTTGGTAGGACATGTCTTTTCCAAGTCAGTGGGTGTTTCTCAATGTCGAGGAAGGCTCCTCCAGAGCCACTATTTCAAGGATGCTATTACTGTTGTCACGATACCAACATTTTGGTTTCGATACCGATACCAAGTCAAGAATTGCGATTCCGATTCTTTTTCGGAATTTGTCTAGATGCCGGTAGGCGAGGTGCTTAGCGAAGTTTGATGTGTTGGCTCCCTTGGTTTGCAGGGATCTAAAACATTTCTCACAGACAGGCCTCCTGGTGTCCGTAGGCTTGCCCTCACTGTCAGAGATATGGCTAAAATACTTCTCACGTGCATGAGAGGGGCGGGACTGCAGGCACGGCTGCAGTGCAGGGAGTGGAAGCAGAGCGCTGAACACACACGGCTCTTATTAAAACGGCGCTTTCTCACTGGAGTACTTTTCCCCGTCATTCTTAAAGTACCGATACTAATGAAACGGAGGAATCGTACCGTTTTTAACGGCAGGGTATCGCGGTACCTTTCAAGTATTGATACACCGTGCAACACTAGATGCTATACGTCATCGAATCCCGTCGAAGGACTGTTCCAAAGTCCAGGATCCTAGGAATTCTACCGAGGACTGAATCCTTTGTTGCGGGAAATTTCGAGTGTACCCTCCGCGGTCTTAAAATCCCCACAATGCTTTGCACACAGACCAATTTCCAAAATCTTTGGCAGAAAATGTAAGGCGGGGCCTCTCATATGACGCACACCTGCACACTTGCTAGCCTGTTCCATGCTTCGTTCAAAGCATTGTGGGGATTTTAAGACTTTTAATTAAGTGGCAGATATTTTCCGGCTGTGTATTTTCAAATTCTAGCGCACTCGAGCTGGTTTCTCCAAAATGACCTATCCCACCTTTAAGAGCTCCATTTGCAATGAAGTGTAATATCAAGCTGAAAGAAGCTGTAACAAATCCTCTATGCCTACTTTTTACTGGGTTCAATGTATATGAGATGTCACGAACAGTAGATAATTCCACATAAACGGTACATCCTCATGCTAATATTTTTTAGAATTGCGGTGACAAATCTTTAAGGATCACGCCCTGCTCCATACCCCTGCTGCATTGCTATTTATAGAGCTCCATTTGCAATCCACCTCTCACTATCACAGTCAAACATCAGTGGTTGTCGGTGATTACTCTGAGCACTTTAGCTGTCAGCCTCGGTGGCATTGAAGAAGTAAGCGATGCATATAGATTCCGTGTGAGATGCATATAGCTTGTGGGCGGGAGTGCTACAGTATATCGTGCTTATGCATTTCCCTCTACAAATTCACACCTATACTGAATTATTGTGAATCTTTATCATCCTCAGACAGAGTGCTAGTGGAGAACAGGATAAGCAGGAAGAGATACAAAATCATGCCCACAAATACGTCCTGTTTGTACGAATAATTATTTTAAATGATAAACCATTTTTGTCACACTTCACACAACATCAAATGCAGTGCGATCCCTTATTTCACTAGCTTTAAAGCTGGCAAGCTCCACTCCATTGTTCTCACTGCCTGTGCTGCAGCACCTCTTTTCACCCTCTGTCTGAAACCAGAGCCCAGTCTGCTCTGATTGGTTAGCTGTTGTGATTGGTCAACTGCTTAGAGATGTACCGCCCCTTAGCCAACAGGTACAATGTGTTGGAGTGCTAGCCAATAGGTGTGTGAGTGTTACATTGTGATGTCACCATGTTAGGGAAGTGACAAAGGAGTCCAATGGAGGCGTTTCAGGCATGGGGAGGGAGTGTGTGGGAGAGAAACTCCCTCTGGAGGGAACTCTGGGATTTTAGACTTTGGAGACCATTTACATGCACAAAAACCTATATAACACATTACAGGGAAGGGAACACCTCAACAATCATAATAGGGCCTCTTTAATTGCGCACTAAAGGGATGCTGTACCCTGGTAGGATGCCATCCAGTATTACAACTTTAGAATCGTGGGATGAAATCACATGGTGTCATTTGCTGCACAATAGGGCTGCTTTAATGGACACATGAAAAGCCATTCCAGGAGATTATAATGTATATATTATAATGTGTCAATGTATCACAGAAGCTGCTTGGTCAGAGGGCTTATATTCACCATCTCTGTGTTGTGTCAAAGCATTTAGTGTGGAATGAGCACTATGGCCCGGTTTATGGATGCGGATAGAAAAACATGCTAGCAATTGAGAAGCTGAAGGATTACACATGTAAGCAGATCAGCTTCAGTCCTAAGGTGATTAGATAGAGGATATCAAAACAGGAATTATGACAACAAATCTGCATGATATCACTGACAGTGGTATTGACTTCTGTGTGCATTGAACTGGGAATGATAACGTTAAATGAAGATGGGGTAGCTATAGACATCAGTATTAAGTATTTATTAGAAAATGATGTCCTTTTAGAAAGATGTGCCAACTGTCCTGTCTGACCATCCATCATGATGTTGAAGGATTATGAAGTAAAGAGGATTTAGAAAAATGATTTTACAAAATGCAGCATGAAAATTATTAATTATTAAAGTGTATCTGGTTTAGATGGGTCATTAGACATCAAGACCTTTTTTGTTCTCAGTCTTCACTATACTGCATGTATATACCTCAGTATATGTACACATTCAGGTCCAATTACAAATGGAGACGTTTGGAAAACAGTTCAGAATGTTTAATATCTGCATTCAAAGAAATATTTTCTGAGGAGAAGGACAAGAAAAAGCTCTCCTGTTTATTAAAAAAAATGTTGCTGCTGCTGGAGAACATGTCAGACCTTCTGCTCCCTTTGTCACAGAATTCTTCCAAACAATTGTGGATTTGAACATGAATCCTTTCAACAGCTGCTTCTGAGTTTGCATGTTGCATATAAATGCATGAGCATGGTGCTTATGCACTCAGAGCACCAGAGGTTAAAGTTATTTATTCCTTAGCTTTTAAGGAATAAACATGAGTTATGTGACAAGCTATCCATTGGTCCTTGGCTTCCACCCTTCCTGTACAAATCTACAACTGTTAACCCTGAACCCACCAACCCAAATAATAAGCAAATCCAGCTCAAGGTTTAAACTTTACCTTACCATTATTCAGCAGTGTGTCGAACCTGTTTAATTGGCCAGTCTCCTGATATTATGTACACTTGGCTTCAAAAGGAGGAATAAGATGATTTCGTACCCAGTTAAAGCATACCTTTGAAGACTTTGATGTCGCCTAGAAAAAAATATCATCATTATAATGCTTTTACATAACTAAAACATTTGAAATGTCTTTTTCGAGTGATATTTTTTTGGGGGGGGGTTAGCATAAGGAAATATAGTACATATGTGAAAACATGCACATTTCAAGTGGGGAACATCCATGCTAAATCCATGAGCATTGTGTTAAGAAATTAGCAAGAAAACAGTTTAACAGTTTAGCTCCAAGTGTACTGTTTGATGGTATCAAATATAATGTATTTGCAATTATTTGTCACCTGCTCAAGAACAGATATACTAAATGCAATCAGGAGACAAGTGATGAAAGACCCCCACTATTTTCAGAAGGGTTTTAAACTTATCAAGAACCAATAATTATGACAGATGACCATTTTCCTTCACTTCCTCTTATATTACATCTTATATTTCCATATCTTGTAGTCTAACATCAGCTTCTAATTGGTCATGCACATATGCTTTATTTTAAAAGAAAATATTATGTAATGTTATGTAGTGTTCTATGAGTATAAAAGAGGTTTTAAACGTTGAGGACTTTTTTTGCATTATTATTCAAATCCACCTATTTATAGTCTCCTTTGTAAGACATTTAGAAATGTTTTCAAGTATATGTATTGTTAAGCCCACACCACCATAATGTACTAGTATGTGTAACACATAACTATTATATTATGGACGTTAGTAAAGCAATATATACTGCTTCCAGATTGGATCACTCACTGATATGGTTGAAGTGGAATACCATAACATACTGTATATCAAGACTGAGCCAGCTGAACAGGTGTATAATCTGTTATATTTGCCCAACCACAAATCATTTACTTACTAAACACCGCTAACCTTTCAGAACATATTTGAAATATTTTGGGAAAAAAGAGAATGACTGTCCGATTCTTCTTGTACTCAAGTGCATTGTTTTGTCGTAAGTGTGTTTTTTGCTGCTAACATTACACACCATTTCATATTGGATCAACACATGTCTACAGAAAACTGTTTACTGTTTTTCATTGTTCTACCTTTGATTCATCCTTTTGAATTATTATTTTTCTCTTCCTCAGCCCCCCCCACGTTCACAGATACACCACCTCAGTATGTCGAGGCCAAGGAGGAGGGGAGCATCACTTTGACCTGCACAGCGTTTGGCAACCCCAAACCCTCAGTGGGCTGGCTGCGAGAGGGCAGCCTCGTGGTCAGCAGTGCCAAGTACAAGGTACATACTGTCTCTATGTATCCTCAGAATAATTATACAGTTATTTATCAAAGCTTGTTTTTCAGACTGACACTACTGCTGTGTAGAGATCATTCATTTGATTTAACTGCATGGGTAAGGCAGGTGAAATAGACAAATGGTGGACCATACTTCACGCAAAGTTGAAACACTACACAGAATCTACAGTATATCATTACATTAGCTTTTGACTTCTGGTTATTAAATGTAACTTTTAAAAGGGTATGGGAAACGATTACAATTTGTAATAAGGATTAATCGCATGATTTTTCTGCGATTAATGGCGATTGTAAATCTCAACTTCAACCTTAATTAATGTAGTCAAATCAAATATAAAACAAAAGCTATTTGCCACTTATGTTCATGCCCTAAATGCTCTCATTGGTTGAGATGCGTGATGACGCCCATCCTAAACCAATATTGATCATCCAACCCCTCCTGTGACCTGTCATGTCTGTGTATGTGTATTCAGAGCCAGTGAGCAACGCACTTTCAAAATAATAATATTAATGAAGAAAAACTGTTAATGTGCGATAAAATAATTGTCGGCGTAAATTAATGAATGCGTTAATGAAAAATGATTTAAATGATCACACATTGTGTTACTTTGTGAAGATTATCCTTCTGAACAATGTGTTGGTAACATAAATGTGTGTTATCAAGTATATTTTGGTTTGCTATCCTGGCTCCAAAATGATGGAATGAGCTCCCCATTGACATCAGGACAGCACATCTTCCGGCGCAGACTGAAAACTCATCTCTTTCGACTCCACTTCGAGCGATAGAATTACTAACAAAGAACTTATATACTAATAAAGGACTGGCATATCTAAAGCCAGTTGAGTAGCACTTGAAATGTTTGGCTCTATGAAACCTGATATACTTATATGATTCTGTTTTCCTCAAGGTTGTATCTTGTTGGTCGAACGCACTTATTGTAAGTCGCTTTGGATAAAAGCGTCAGCTAAATGCAATGTAATGTAATATTTTTTGCAATATTCCAAAATCCAATGGAAAGATCCCATTTCCCTGTCTTGGAGAAAACTTTTCTGGGCTTTCTTTCAGACCCCTTTAATTATCATTATAAATTATTGATAAAGTCAGTCTTATTTAAATAGCCTGATACCAAAAATATGTACAGCATTCAATAAATAGCGGTCTCAAAAACGAGTTAATTCAGTGTACTCCTTTGACCTGGCTGCTACACCTCCTCGGACGCAGAAACCGCTGTAAGTAATAATCTTGTTTAATACGACTTCTCTATTTCAGTTATTCTACTCTGTATAATTGTTCTGTAGTTGTTGTAGCTAAAAGGGCACTTTTGAGAGAATTTAAATCTCAGATCTGTCCACGTGAAACTGTCACTGCGTCCAGTTTCTGTCTGGGCTGCATTTAAATACGCACCCCTCTGCGTTGTCGCCCATCAGCTGTTGAGAGTTAACTAACTAGAGGGGCGTGGCACCTTAGCTGTGAGAACTCAGCAATCAGGCGTCCATTTAGGCAGCTGTTTCTTGAGCGTCAGCGGCAGCGTCAGACAGCCGAAGACTGCCAAAGACATTGGAGTCCTGCGGGAGTCAAAGACTGCCAAAGACATTGGAGTCCTGCGGGAGTCACGAGGGTGGCAAAGAGGAGGCAAATCCTACTCTAATTTTAGCTAAGTATCACTGGTGTCCTATTCTTATTTTTCTTTTGTTTAGCTTTCCAGCCCCTCATGCTATAATCATGTGTATTTTCTCCATTCCTGTTCATGTGTCTTCTCGCAATTATCACTGGCCCCGTGTATCTCCTAATCGCTATAACCGGTCCGCTCTCGTCTATCCCACGTGCTCCACTGAAATCCAGCACCTAGTTTCAGGCGGCCTGTGGAACTGCCAGTCAGCTGTTCCTAAGGCTGACTTCATCTCTGGCTACGCCTCCCTGCAGTCTCTGGATTTCCTTGCTCTCACTGAGACGTGGATTACTCCATCCAACACATCCACCCCAGCAGCTCTCTCCACAGCATATTCCTTCTCCCATACACCCAGACCCACTGGCAGAGGAGGTGGCACTGGTCTCCTGCTCTCTCCCAAATGGAGCTTTTCCCTCTTCAAGCTACCTAACTTCACTCCTTCCACCTTTGAATTCCATGCCGTCACTGTGACCCATCCTATACAACTGACCATTGTTGTTCTCTACCGTCCACCAGGAGCCTTGGGGGACTTCTTTGATGAATTAGATCATCTCCTCTCACACATCCCTGAAACTGGCCCTCCCGCTGTACTTCTCGGAGACTTCAACCTCCAGACGGGGAAGATAGACGAACTAACATCTCTGTTAACCACCTTTGCTTTCTCACTGTCTCCATCCCCACCAACTCATAAAGCTGGCAATGTCCTTGATCTCATATTCTCAAGGAACTGCACTACTTCTAACCTCTCTGTAAACCCGCTCCACACCTCCGATCACTTCTTCATTTCATTCTCTTTACCCCTTTCCAAACATAACAAACTAATCTCTTCTCATCCTGCACTTGTCCGCCGTAACCTCCGTTCCCTCTCCCCCTCTACCTTTGCCTCCTCGGTGCTCTCAGCCCTCCCTTCCTCTGACTCGTTCCAACTCCTGCCTCCAAACTCTGCTGCAGAAACTCTCCTCTCTACTCTCTCATCCTCTCTGGACTCTCTCTGTCCTCTCACATCTCGGCAGGCTCGTCAGTCCCCTCCTGCTCCCTGGCTAAATGGCGTGCTAATAGAACCGTCCTTCGGGCAGCAGAGCGGAAATGGTGGAAATCCAAACACCGTGACGACCTCCTAACCTATCAGGCTCTCCTCTCCTCTTTCTCTGCTTCCATCTCTCAGACAAAAAGCACTTTCTTTCAAGATAAGATCCAATCTTCCTATTCCAATCCTAAAAAACTATTTTCCATCTTCTCCACCCTCTTGGACCCCCCCAAAGCCCCTTCCCCCTCCTCCCTTCTGTCAAGCGACTTTGTTAACCACTTTGAAAAAAAGGTTTACGACATTCGCTCTTCTTTTTCTGACTCACCCCTACTCACCGCCGGATCACCTGAGCCACCTTCAACTGGCACACTAACCTCCTTTTCCCCTCTCTCTCCAAGTGAGGTTCTTACCCTCATTACCTCTGCCCGCCCTACCACCTGTCCTCTGGACCCTATCCCTTCAAACCTCCTTCAGACTATCGCTCCTGATATTCTACCGTTTCTCACCCATTTCATCAACACTTCTCTAACTTCTGGTCACTTTCCACACACTCTCAAGGAGGCAAGAGTAAACCCTCTCCTGAAGAAACCCACTCTCAACCCGTCTGATGTTATAAATTACAGGCCTGTCTCTCTCCTCCCGTTCCTGTCTAAAACACTTGAACGCGCTGTCTTTAAACAACTCTCCTGCTATCTCCATCAGAACAACCTTCTGGATCCGCACCAGTCTGGTTTCAAGGCAGGTCACTCCACAGAAACTGCTCTCATTGCTGTCACTGAGGAACTGCACACTGCTAAAGCAGCCTCCCTCTCCTCTGTCCTCATCCTGTTGGACCTGTCTGCTGCATTCGACACGGTGAATCATCAGATCCTCCTTCGCACTCTCCAAGAACTTGGAGTTTCAGGCTCTGCACTTTCCCTCCTCACCTCATACCTCAAAGACCGCACCTACAGGGTAACTTGGAGAGGGTCTGAGTCCGACCCTTGTCAATTAACTACAGGGGTCCCTCAGGGCTCTGTTCTTGGTCCTCTCCTCTTCTCCCTGTACACAAACTCGCTCGGATCTGTCATTAGCCCGCATGGTTTTTCATACCACTGCTACGCTGACGACACCCAATTAATTCTGTCCTTTCCCCGCTCAGAGACCCAGGTGGTCGCACGCATCTCTGCTTGTTTAGCTGACATCTCTCAGTGGATGTCCGCTCATCATCTCAAGCTCAACCTTGACAAAACTGAAGTGCTTTTCCTTCCGGGAAAAGATTGTCCCTCTCTTGACCTAACTATCAACATCGGCCCCTCTGTTGTTTCCCCGACTCAGACTGCAAGGAATCTGGGTGTTATCCTAGATAACAACCTGTCGTTTACTGCAAACATCGCTGCTACAACCCGCTGCTGCAGATACACGCTTTTCAACATCAGGAAGATACGCCCACAGCTGACCCAGAAATCGACGCAGGTTCTGGTCCAGGCTCTCGTCACCTCACGCCTAGACTACTGCAACTCCCTCCTGGCTGGTCTACCTGCATGTGCCATCCGACCTCTGCAGCTCATCCAGAATGCAGCGGCTCGTCTGGTCTTCAACCTTCCAACATTTTCCCACACCACGCCGCTCCTCCGCTCCCTCCACTGGCTTCCGGTAACTGCTAGAATCCACTTCAAGACACTGGTACTTGCGTACCATGCTGCGAATGGATCTGGCCCTTCCTACATCCAGGACATGGTTGAACTACGCTCTGCATCAACCAAACGACTCGCTGCACCCTCGCTGCGAGGGGGACCCAAGTTCCCATCAGCAAAAACACGTGGGTTTGCTATCCTGGCTCCAAAATGGTGGAATGAGCTCCCCATTGAAATCAGGACCGCAGAAAGCTTACACACCTTCCGGCGCAGACTGAAAACTCATCTCTTTCGACTCCACTTCGAGTGATAGAATGACTAACAAAGAACTGCTAACAGAGCACTTATATACTAATAAAGGACTGGCTTAGCCAGTTGAGCAGCACTTGAAACGATTGGCTCTTTGAAACCTGATGTTCTTATATGATTCTGTTTTCCTCAAGGTTGTGTCTTCCTGGTCGAATGTACTTATTGTAAGTCGCTTTGGATAAAAGCGTCAGCTAAATGCAATGTAATGTAATGTAATTCAACACCCTCTGTCTTTAGACCTTCAATTCATTACGTAAAACTCTTTAACAGGAAGGAAATGGAAGAAATCTTGTGAAGAAATTAAGGTGGGATCTCCGAATCAGAAAGTAATGACAATATGTGAAATCAGCATGACAATATATAGATTTTAATCATAAAATACACATTCGGATCTGGGGAATTGCTGCCAGACTGATAGGACCCAAGCCTCACAACCTCCTCTCCACCACTGAGACCTGGAAGACGACAGATCTCAAAAAACACACTAGAGACAAAATCAAGCATTCCATTCACACAGTGGGAGAGAGACAAGGACATCGTGCACACAAAGGAGAGAGAGACAAGAGGGGAGCTGCTGAATCTCCTGGAGAATTTGTGAATCTATTAGAGAGTAGGATCCTTGTGGGATCAGCTGTAAGTGGTAAGTGTAGCAGCTCAGTGAACACATTGTCATTGCAGCTGGTATCCTTGTCTCCGTCATCTTTTACACTCATCATGGCAAAGAAGGGTTTTAGATTTTATGTTTAATGAGAAGAAAGACACCATTTCTTAAAAAAAGTGTACGCTGTACAGTTTTGAGTCCTGCGTCAGTGAATGGAAATAACTTCCCCTTATTAGATCGATTATACCTACATTCTCATATATTCTCATTGTTAAACAGCAAGCCAACTTACCACACAATATAAATCATTTTCCACACAATTCGTTTTTATTTTATTTGGGAGACAGAATATAATCTATTAATGTCATCATCAGTGTTGGGCAAGTTACTTCCAAAATGTAATACAGTACATATTACTTAGCCTATTGTATTTTTCAAGTAATAAGTTAAATTACAATATTACAGTCTCTGAAATGTAATGAGTTACACTTCTTTTATATTACTTTTGAGTTACTTTCACCAAAATAACCGCAAAATAATGGCTAGGTATTTTAAATGCTAAAATGTAGTTTAGTGCAGCAACTGTGTAGGCCCTTAAACTACTAACAACTTTTATTACACGGCTTAGTTGAATACTCCATTCTGATTGGTCAATTCAGAACACGTGACACGTATTGTTAATACAGTAGTACAGACCGCTGTCAGGGACTATAATGGCCGTTGCTAAAGAGGATCAAGAAAGAGAAAGGAAAAGAGGTTAAAAAATGGAGCGCTGGATGTCAGATACATCATCAGAAGAAGGCAGACAGGAAGTAAACACTAACAAGCACACAATGTGGGTTCTGCAGTGTTTAAGGACTTGTTAGTGGATCAGAAACTGTTAACAGAGTTGGCCAGTGCTGCCGTAAAGTTGTTGTTGTCGCAGTTCCAGTCGTTGGTGCGCCGTGGAACTGAGTTTTTTCTTTCTTAGTGGAAGAAATATGATAATTTTAAGTCAATAAAGTAATTTCAATTAATATTGGGAGTCGAGTCGTTAGTTTGCTTAGTATCTGGCTGTGTAATAAGCGAGATAATGTGCAGCGGCTTGGTCATTATGGGGAAAAGAACACCCTTCATGCTCATCAAGATCAGCCTGTCGGGGGTTATTTTCCCCATAATGACTGATTACGTAAACACCAGGTTTAGTAATCTACCCAAACATTTTCTCTGGTATCGGAATGTCTTGCGATGTTGATGAATTCTTAAAAAACAAAACATCATTTAATTTCGGGTTAAAATGTGTTGTAACCGCGTTACTGAGAATTGTAACGGGTAGTATATTACCCAAATGTCATTAGTAATGCGTTACTTTTTGCTGTAACAAAGTAATGTAATTAATGTAACTCCGTTACTTTTGTAACGCGTTACACCCAACACTGGTCATCATTAGCCATTAAATGTAAAACATTAGATTCATAATTAAATGTTCCTTTATTGGAGAGTTACTTTATTATATTTACATTTGTCCCAGTCACAAGCAGAAGATTCGCCCAAGACTGTACCAGATACTCCTAAACCTGTAGCTCTGCTAACAGGAAGACTGATATAGGCAATGCTTTCACATAATTGACCATTTGATAAACGTATGAAAGTCTGGACACTCATCTCTCTCTGGACCTGCCTTGTTCCAAGTCATATTTTGGAATAAAGGTATTTGTATGATTAGAATTGAATATATTAGCTGTAGATGTGCTTTCATGCATTTATGTTAATGTTACAAGTGGAGCACCTCCAGTCTAAAACAAATACCTTCAAATGCAAAGTTACTTCACTTTTTCTTAATGGTTTCCCTTTCAAAAATATGCAGAGACATAAATCATTGTCAGTGCCAGGTGTCGCACTTGTCTTCTCCATGTTTGATATGCCATGTTCAGCTTAACTTGAGATTTCAAAAACGTCAGTCAGTAACTATTCTGTCTTTAATGTAGAAATTGTCAGGATTCGGGAAAAGGTAGGACCCAAATGCAGAATAAAAAAGACAAAAAGGTCAAGGAACAAAAGGCGAGCTTTATTCTGGAGCTGGAGTCGGCTGGTACGCCAGTACTGGAGCCGGAACTAGAGCCGGGACCATGGCTGCTGGGGCCGGTACTGGAGCCGGAACCATGGCTACTGGGGCCGGTACTGGAGCACGGGCTGGAATCCTGGCCTTGCATCTTCCAGAAACATTCCGGAGGATCCGCGGGCCTCCCAAGGCCAGGCCAGATCCCAGGAAAGGGTTAGAGGCTTGAGACAAGCTTTCAGGGCTACTTGTAAAAGTGTGTAGCCACTCAAGCAACAAGCTCCTGAGCCAGGGCTTGCGAGCAACCTCCCGGCGTGCCTCCTTCAAAGCAGCCACTCTACCCCGTCTAGATGAGGCGTCATACCAGGTATAAAAAATTTACTCCATAGAGTACCCAAGACGTTCCGCCCAGGGGCGGATCTAGACAAATATTCATGGGGTGGCAAGAGGGTGGCAGGAGAATTTCAGGGGTGGCATCCACTGGCAGAAGTATATGCTGATTTAATCGCAGTCATATCAATCAATGTTAACTTGGAAAGCCACAATATTGATATTTTAACTCAATAACATTAGGTGACATTATTGTGGCACATCAGTAAAGCCTTAAATATAAATATATAAGGTGGCAGACATAATTTAATGAATTTTAACTGAACAATAACTGAATGAGTTTGTCTCACTCTTAGACCAGCAGGGGAACCAAATCTATGCAGACTGCTGCACTAAGTACATTAATTAACTGTCTCGTCGATGTTTGTCTAAATTAATATGATACTCTTAACAATCATATCATTCCTATCAGCTGTCAATCCCTTTTATGATTCACATATTCAGTGTTATTATTAAATAAACTATATTTTTTGGAGGAGTTAATGATGAATGTTCCTCAAGATGCTTGCTCACCCTCCTTCAAATTTGAAATACAAGTAATTACTATCATAAATCAAAAGAATCAAAGGAACAGTTCAGCGCCCCACAACTTCATTGCAAACAGTTACAACCTTGACTTTACATCAGAAAGAACAAACATTAAAGAAGTGACTAACTGCATCAATTAGGGTTAAAAAACGTGTATTCAGCTAAAACATAAACATCGCTGCAGTTATTATCCAGTGGAAAGTCCTTACCTACTGGCCTAGTTAAATCAAAGTGGTTACTTTTTGTTGGCTGGGCAGTGAAGTTTTACACACCGTCTTATTTGACTTCCTCAGGACTTTAAATTGTTTTTTGGGGGCAGAACCCCACAAAGAAGAAAAATGTTATACACACGTAAGGTCATCATCTTAACAGTTTATTATTCTCATCGACTCATCCGTGAGCAGAGCATCAAGTTGGCATGCCTATTACAGCGGAATGCGGCGATTACCATATTGTTCAGCAAAATGCCTCACAAACTTATTAAGATCTAAAGCTTTAGTGCGTTTTGATTCAATGCTGAGTACAGCCAAACTTGACAGTCTCTTCTATGTCATTGTAGACCGCAAATACCTCATTCCTTCCGTCTACTTGGATCCGAAATGCTTCTCGTTTTGCACCGTCCCGTTCAAATGAAATCGCCGCCAATCAAATTTCCACGCTCGCGCCGGGGCCGGGGAAGGGGTTACAAGGCTCGCGTCTTGTGCTGCATTCACTTGCACTCGGACATTAGAGAGGTTCTCTCATAAATGGCCGATGAGCCACAACTTTTCTTTCAAAACAAAGCTGCCAACTGGGGTGGCAAGGCATTTTTCTGAGGTGGCAGCTGCCACCCCGTGCCACCCCGTAGAACCGCCACTGGTTCCGCCTATAGAGCCAACAAAACAGAATCGGCTGGGTCCAAATTTGGTCTGATCTCTCTCTCTCGTCCGCTTACACTTCACTCGCGTTTATGTCCATATCGATCAGATCCAGCTCTCCTGATCGGCCTTTATAGAGAACACCGATCAAACTATTAAGAGTGAATATCGGCCGATAATGACCGGCGGGGCTCCCCCCGTTGACTGTCTAGCACTGGTTTCGTAGTGCACTGGTCGATTAGGCTAAGCTAACCTGTAGCTGCTCCCTCCACACTCACAACAACTTCATACAGACATAAATATAGCAGCTGTATTCGCCACACAGGAAACACACATTTAAAACGGTTTTGCCTGCCTTTTTTGTGTACACACTCATCAATGGTTCTGAAAGTGGCACTGTACCTTAATAATATAAAAGATTGTATTTGCGTGCATTTCCTGTTCGGAAAGTGGCGCTGTACTGAGAGTGGAGGTGTCCTGAGATTAGCGCCTGCAGTAGTGATGGCAGTTTGACACTGAAGCTTCGAACGGAGCTTCAACCCTGGACTTCCTATTCCATAGAAGCAGTGCTTCGAAGCTTGCTTCAAATCACGTGACATGTGACGTCCGAAGCAGCAACTGCTTCTAAGCCCGGAATGGACGTATTTTAATCATTGCTTTTCAACTTTAATGACTGATAAAAGGCCCTCTCCTCCCAAAAACATGTCTAGCACTCTCTATTCTCTTCTCAATAACCCAATACACACAATTATCAATCTTTAATTGCAAATAGAACATGATATTCAGTCTTACTGTGTATGTGCATCGAATATTTTTCAAGGCAAAGATACGTTAAACCCACTGCAGCCTTGCACTTCGCCAGGAGAGGTCGCTGTAACTGAAGCTTTGAGAAATGAACCTATTTCCGACACAATTGTCCAAGTGGTTCGACGCTTCATTCAAAGCTTCATTTTGCCATCACTACCTGTCAGCTCCGGACTGCGCAAAATACGTACATGAAGCGCTATGTCATGAACACAAGAAATCTACCCTCGTGGGGGCGCGCTCATGTGATTGGCTTAGAATTGAGGAGACATCTGATTGGCTATAGATAGAAAAAATTACAAGTACGAATCGGCTGACCGTCAGGGGAGTCTCAAAAAACCCACACACGAATGCACAGCGATCCGTGCACAGAAAGCTGTTTGTGTTTGCAGGTTCAGAGGTTTTAAACGGAAAACAAATATGTGAGGATCAAAAATACATATGTAAAACTTTTTTCTGTATTTGGATTTTATTTACATGTAGGCTATATGAAACGGTGCACATTTGTGTGAAAAACAAAAGTGTGGATCCGGAACTACAAGTTTGAATCATTTTGCGGATCATGAAATACAAGTGTGAATCCTTCTGTGTGCATGTGTGTATTATGAGACTGTTCTGAGCCCATAGGATCCTAATGCAGAATAAAAAAGGCAAAAAGGTCAAGGAACTGCTGTAACAAAAACATCCCAATTTGGGATCAATAAAGTACATCTTATTTTAGTCAGTAATCTGGGTGTGAATATACTAAGATCCAAGCTTTTGCAGCCACATATCTACATCAGCATTTTATCCTATGAAAGAAAAGCAACAATAACAAATGTCATGTTCAGACAAATATCCAGCTGTACTGGTCCTCCACGCAGTAAACAACCTCATCTTATTAACAACTAAGAAAACGAACTGTGTTCTTCCTGCCCCTAAATCTTTACACTGGCTCCTGGTAAATTATAAAATAGATTGTAAAAGTGCTGCTGCAGGGTTATTAATCATCTTACAACATTTGGCCAAAAAACGGTTCACCTTGAGGAATATAAAACACAGAAGATCTCTTATTTGTTTTATAATCAATGAGACGCAAGTCAAAATATGCTTTCATTCAGCACACACATGCAATCAACAGTAAAATCTCTGCTGTTCTGTTAATTCATTCTTTTATCAAACTTGGGCGCCATTTCCATGTTGTTATTATTTTTAAATATTACATTACTTACTAATTCTTATACATTCATCCTTTGTTTTGATAACATGTTGATCTTACAAATGTATTTCCTGCACTCTCAGTACTTTAATGTGTGTGTGTGTGTGTGTGTGTGTGTGTGTGTGTGTGTGTGTGTGTGTGTGTGTGTGTGTGTGTGTGTGTGTGTGTGTGTGTGTGTGTGTGTGTGTGTGTGTGTTGTGTGTGTGTGTGTGTGTGTGTGTGTGTGTGTGTGTGTGTGTGTGTGTGTGTGTGTGTGTGTGTGTGTGTGTGTGTGTGTGTGTGTGTGTGTGTGTGTGTGTGTGTGTGTGTGTGTGTGTGTGTGTGTGTGTGTAGGTGTCTGATGGGAGTTTGACAGTGCTATCCATCACCCGTGAGGATCGTGGAGCTTACACATGTCGAGCCTTCAGCCCCCAGGGAGAAGTCGTTCACACCACAAGGCTGCTAGTACAAGGTAGCTGCATGTGTCACACACACTCATTTTAATAAAGAGAGTATCTGAGAAACCGCTATTAATTGTTTTTATTGGATTTATGCAGGTTGAGTTTTTTACAATATCCGTCATTCCATGTGTTTTCATCCTCAGACAGCATGATATATACCAGCTGACACTGAGCCACATCTTCCATCAAACTAATGTATGCTTTAAACTGTTTTTCTGTTGGACACGTTTTTGGATAGCTCCACTCTGCACTCAGGACATTTGTTTACTTTAACTCAACAGTTTGAAACAGATGTAATGAAATGGTTCATGACTGTGGTAGCTGCCAGGGTTCATTATACAGAATGTACAGATTAGAGAAAGTATTGCAACATGTCACTATTCTGGTAGGTATGAATGTGATGCTTAGTAGGATTGCATTGAGAGATTAGCGTTTTAAGGCCCTGACACACCAAGCAGTCACCAGAGGACTAGCCAAAGCTGAAGTCGGCTGTTGCCTGGCCGTGTTCTCCTGCGTTTTGGCCATGTGTCGCACGGGAACACACCGCACCGACTTCAGTGCGTGAGTGGCAATAACTCTCCTTACCAGCAGGCGGCGGTAGTGTGTATTCGTCATTCAAAAGAGGCAACAACCGGAAAACAGAGAAGAAGAAGAGTATCTTTTCTCCGTAATATCATACAGAGCTGGCCTCTCCTGGATCAAGGTGATGAGCAGGTCTTCGTTTGCATCATTCCAGATCGCCATGATGAGATGAAAATGAATAGCAGTCTGTGTGTGCCTTCTTAAATCGTTTGTTTACGTCCCTCACTTCCGCTTCGCTTCTCATGCACTGATTTGCTAGCTGAACAGCCAATCAGAGTGATTATTTGGTCCGACTGCCAGACCCGATGCATGGCCGATTCAACATGTTGAATCGGCCATGCATCGGGTCTGGCAGTCCAAATAAGGCGTGTCACGGTCGACGGTGCGGGACACACCAACCTGACTACGGCGCCGCGAATGCCCGACAGCCTCTGACGGCCTCTGACTCCCAAAATCGGGTTGGTGTCTCAGGGCCTTTAAAGAAGTGATGCTGTTGCGTGCTCATTTGTGACATTTTTGTTTAATTTACTTTATCTTAACTTATATTGGATTTGATGCATTTCTTTACTTTCTTGGGAGTCGGGAGGGCTGATAATTTATTCCGGCACATGACTCAGACCTACTAATTGACCTAACAGAAGTCATTGAGTCCATGTAAGTTTACTGGTTGGCTCAGATCCACCAACGTCAGCAAGTTCTCACCTCTATTAACTCCTGGAGAACCAGGTTCAATTAACTGCTGTTTCAGTTCAGACGACCCGCTAAATCTGTTTAAGGGATCCCGAAGGATTTTGATATCAGTAAATGAGGTGTGGCCCTAAGTGTGAGTGTGGCAGGGTGCAATCTTACCTTTGAAGCAGGAGAAGAGAGCGCAGATGTCTTTTAAGTTGTCCCAATCCAAAAGGTGGGATCAGTTTATTTGAAGAAAAATTGGTCCACACTTATACAGGGTTTCTACCTTCTCCCGTTACAACATGGCAATCATACAGAATATTTCATGCTGTGGTCAATTACTAGTGTGCAGGACTTGCAAAATATTATTCTCGGCTATGGCACAAACACCTTTTTGGGGCCTCATTCTTTCTCCAAAAAGTCAGGAGCCCCCCTCCCAGTGTACTGCTGTGAGGGAAGAGGGGAGAAACTGTCTCCTCTTTCTTATCAGTGACACCCATACACCATAATAGGCCTTACACTCAACTTAACAAACAACTTGTGTGTTGTTTATACAGTACTGTAAATATAGAAAACCATAAAATATGAAGCTTTTAATTGTGGGTTATACAAGAATATAATTGATTATATTTGATTATAACTAACTTTCGTTTTAAGTGTTCAACCTAATATGGAGATCTCAACAACTTCCTTATTTTTCCTAAGACTATAATGTTTTGTGCTGACAATGTTTTTTACATGGCAGAAACAGTAGCTATACAACACAAAGTTAGCTCTAAGTAACAATAGCATGTATGCACAGCAGTAATGTTTCCATGGATTGCTTTTCTGATTCGTAAAGTTTTATTGCAGAAAAAACACTTATGTTGAGCTTTCGTCATTAGTCATTCTAAATGTTTGCGACCACACGCATAGAAAAGTATGATTTTCTTCAGAAAACCCTCATAAAGCATGTCCACCGCTTTTGCAGAGTATGTGCAGGTTGATGTTTGGGCAGGCCTCAGTACATTTAAGACACATTCATGAGCAAAAGGAGAAAATAGTCTTTGCAAAGGAAAACTGTCCCAATGAGCAAAGTTCAAGGTCAGATAAACAACACATTTCAATAATCTGAGGTCAATTGATAAGACACAGATATCTGCATTAGGCTTCGAAAGTAGAATTTGTGTAAAAATGAAAGTACTACCAGTACTGTCGGAAAGAGCAGAGCAGGTAAGGAGACAACAACAACAACAACAACGATGTAGTACAGTGAGTGGTTCAGAGGAGAAGCAGTATATATAGAGAGAGAAAATAGAAAACTGTGGTTTCCATAATCAAGAAAGATATAGCATATTTCTGGGTTTACTATTATTCAGCAGAAATGTTGTTTCAAACGAATCAATAAAGTACACAGCAGGCGACCATACCTGTACACCAGCAAGGATACACGACATTGATCTATATTGATCCACAACAACAGAAACTATGTGAGCCCCCAAATCTGTTTCTACCTAATCGAGTTTCTCAGAGAGGCCTTATAATGCTTTCTGTGCATGTAAATGGTCTGCAAAGGCTAACATCCCTGTTTTCCTTCCAGAGGGAGTTTCTCTCTCATACACTCCCCCCCTGCCTGAATCGCCTCCATTGGACTCCTTTGTTTACTTCTTTAACAATAGTGAAACCACTACGTAACACTCAAGCTTCTATTCTATAACACATAGGTGTGAGCAAGCTCTCTGATTGGTCAATAGGCGTGTTTGATTCCACGATCAAACAACGTTCAAGAACGGCCTCTCGTGTATGATTGCTTAATTGGCTAGCTCCAACACATTGTAAGTGATAAGCTAAGAGGCAGGACAACTCCATCATATTACATTACATTTCATTTAGCTGACGCTTTTATCCAAAGCGACTTACAATGACCAATTACAGGGACATTCTCCCTGGAGTAACTAAGGACTAAGTGCCTTACTCAAGGGCACACTAGTGGTGGTGTTCCTGGCGGGATTTGAACTCACTTCCGATCTTCAGCCCACCTCACTATCCTTAGACCACCAATATCCCATATCTCTTAGCGGTTGACCAATTACAGAAGAACCGACCAGATAATAAACCACTTTTGCAACATTAAAGCATTTTAACGTAATAAATAAATGAACCCTAAAATGACCATATTTAGTATTTAAGTATGTAATTTATAGGAAAATACACTCAACACAATATGAACCAAGATTCAAGGCGTTTAATGTCATTCACACATAGCTACAGTGTAGTTATGTGGATGAACATCTTAGATCCCAGGCTCCTCCAACAGTGCAACACAATAAAACAGACAAAATAGTGCAAGTAAATACAATAAAATAGAATAGAAGTAGTGCCATAAGAGTCCTATGAACAAGAGTTTATATGGCAGTACTTCACAGCTAAATGTGAATTTTAGTAATGGTATCGCGTTTAATTTAGGTTTGTTTAATACACGTACAGATATATAGAAAAAAATAAACATAATGAGATAATTTAGTAAATGTATAACTTGACTGTAACATACCTTATGGCAGTGCTTCTAAAAGTGTGGTCCGCGGACCACTGGTGGTCCGTGAGTGCCCCCTAGTGGTCTGTGAGTATATTGGTAACATTTCACATTTGAAATAAATTAATTTATTTAAGTTTTCCGCACTCTCGCGGGAATATCTCCGCAATGGAGCGAGCTTAAGTTTCACTTTCGAGTGCATGATATAGCCCAGATAAACACCTTCATCACACCTGTGGCCACTTGTTTGTACCATTTTCAGGCGATTTGTAAAAAACGATGTGTTTTTGGATATTTGTGGAGTTAGGTGGTCCGCGAGTGTTTTTTTATTGGTTAAGTGGTCCTTGGTATGAAAAAGTTTGAGAAACACTGCCTTATGGTAATCGTTACAATAATTGTCGCGTTATTCCCTCAAAACGACAAATCTCATCCTCATGGTGGTGCTAGAGGAAGAGTCAGGCATCACCTTCTGGACCAAAGTCACTGACCAGCTGACGGACAAACTGCCATTGAGTTAGAACAATAAGCTTAACAGCATCAACAATGGTAAAAGTTTCATTTCATTTCAAATGTGTTCACTGAATATATCTCTTCTCTGATGGTATGCCATCACAGCAGGCTGAGTAGAATTTAAATAGTATGTTTATTAGTGAGACTAGACAACTCTGAAATTAGTTTTGTGACAAATGCATTTTAGAACATGTAACACTAGATGGACCGTAACAATTGTATTCATATATTTGAGCAGATCATTATTTATAGAGGTCCACAGAGAAATGAAGTCAGAGGAGGACAGTGCTTTAAGCTTGCAGCTACAACATATAATGTCAGCTTCTGTAACTCGAACATTTGTCTGTATCAGCTCACACTCTGCTTCTGAATCAACACATTCTCTAAGATCTGCCTCATCACACATCAATGCTCATCATTTTAACGTTTTTTTTTCCGAAATTGAAAGTCGACACTAATATGTATCTGTGCAGGGACCTTAGATCTGATAAACCACATGGATAAATGAAGCAGCAGACATTCCAGGTCATCTCCTTCAAAGAGCGCTGCCAAAGATCACAGCTGGACAGTCATGACCTCAGATGAACTCCGGGAATTGAGACTCTGTAAATCTCACTTTCACTGAGACCTTAACAGATTGTTTAATTTCCAACAGAATGATACAAATATAAGTACATTAGCAGAGATTTCACTTCATGGTAAAGTGGAGAAACAACCATACAATTCTAATAGAACTAGAAACCTCAGTGAGTATGATACAGGCAAAGTAAAACACCCCGTAGAATCACCAGACAGACATTTACTGACCAAGCTTGGTAAAAAGAATATTGTTTAGCACTCTCCCTCTTTGCCTTCTTTGTTTACTCTGTCAACAAGGCTCTTCTAGCTACAGTACTGTAGTGTACGCTGTATTGTTTTGTTGCTTTCTATAGTGAAATTCTCTCTGTAACAGTGATAACTGTTCATGTCGAGGCTTTGATTGTGAAAGGGAAATTGAGTCCATACTGTAGGAACAGCTCATAGGAAACTAATCCTTTTCTTCCCGCCATCATATGGTCACATTTCAAATGTACTTCATAATGATAAGGTTACACAGATGTCTTATCTATGACACTTCACAGACATACTTTAAAGTGGGTATTCCTGTTGGATGAAATGCTGGGCACACATTCTGAGCCAACCTGATCAGTCCAGCCAGAACATGTGTGTGATTAATGTCTGCATTTCTGCTCTCTCTCACCCTAACCCTAACCAACGTGTGCATGCTTTGTACTCGAAGATAGAGTTTGGAGTTTAGTGGATACGTCGAGGTGGAGGAAATATGTACTCTGGTGTTTAGCGTTATTCCAAAGAATGAATTTAAGCTTGTTTCCATCAATCCAACGCTCTGTTTTTGTGTTTTTCGGATGCTTCCCTTTGTCATCGAACAGACAGTTAACACGTTGAAAGAGATCACATATTTCCTTTCGTGACTGGGAACATAGACAGCACCGAGCCAGAGCCCTTGTTCGACTTTTATAATTCAGGGGAGAGACGGATTATTAGAAGTGCTCTTGGAAAGCCACTGAGCAGCAGATCAACTAAGAGACTACAGTGCCAACAAATCTCCAGCTGGGTACAAATAGGGCGGACACACACACACACACACACACACACACACACACACACACACACACACACACACACACACACACACACACACACACACACACACACACACACACGCACACGCACACGCACACGCACACCATCAACACATTTATCAGCCCAGGCCCGGTGCTGGTCGTCCTGCTAAGGGGCTGGCAGATGGACATGCCTGTTAAAGGATCAGGCCCTGGGCTGCAGATCAGTACTATGGGGCTAGCAGTGTATCAGTGTGTGTTAGTGAGGGGGCCGCATTATGGGTCAATCCTTATGAGGACCAAAAGTAATGAAGCAATATGAGGATAAATGCGTGCTGCGGTGACATTTGAAGGTTATTACTAACCAGCAGTTACACATTCTGTCTCACTTAATGTTCTTGCAGGCTGCAGGATTTTCATTTGAAATTCTGTGTAGTGCTGAGTGTTTTTAAGGAGAAGGGCAAAGTATACTGCTTTGTTTATTCAGTAGCTGACAGTTTTCCTTATTGAAGATAGAAATGCTTTTTGTGTTTTTTTTTTTTACTGCACTGAACATAAAGTACATTCTCCTAGAGAACTTTAACTTATATAAAGTAAACTATAGCAAGCAACATTGGGTAGGTTTGTTGGATGATGAACTTGAAAGCATTAATGAACATAAAATGAGATCATAAAGAGGAACATCTGCTACCAAAGTGATCATTGGATATACTGTATTTCGCATTTTTACAATATTTCGTATTCTTTCATCAAAGATGTGATTCATAGCAGTCATTTTATACTGCTGTAGAAATATTTAAATGTTCGCTGGAAATTCCTTTCTCAAACCAATATCTCTTTGTTTCTGTCATGAACAGGTAGGCAGCCAACAGTGGAAATGAAAGAGCCTCAAATCTTCTAATCCAGAGACAAGCAATTAAAATAAAAAGTGTAAAGGGGGTACATCCAGACAGATGGTTTTAGATAAGAATATGATTAATTTTCTTTTGATTATTGTACTGTCAGAGTGCACACAATGTTTTTCACCGAAATGATCTAATTAAGAAAAACACAGTGTCCCTGAATGGTAGTTAATTTCCTTACTTTTACTTGTAGTCTTAACTTGTCTCTTTACTGAATGTATCTCATCCACTCCCAGAGCAGCATAGTTGAAGTGCTGAAACAAATGTCTTTATTCATCAATCACCAAGTATCTATAGGCCTGTGTACTTAAAGTCTGGTGGCATTACTACTTTGTTTTCAATCTTGACTCCAGTATTTAGCACAATCTTTAAAGACTTTCTTTTACCTTTTCCAGCCCACTGATACGTTCTCCCTCTCTGTCTCACTTTACATTCATCTATCAACGTCCTGTTTTGTAATTGGACTTTAAAGTGAATCGTCTGTTTTTTGCAGAAAATCTTAGGATTAAAATAAACAAATCCACATATTGGAAAGCAGAGCTGACACGATCAAACTCACCTAATCTTTTCACGAGCAACAGCTCAATTATCCTAAGCTGTATACTCATATAACATATTTTGGGCGGTATTCAAACATATGCTCACATGCTCCAAACACCTATTCTGTGCTAATAATCTGAAAGTATAGGATGGTAAGATAGGCTGCTTTTCAAACTCAGCGTGCTTATGGATGTGTTTATGGTCACAGCTAGGAAATGTATTCAAATCCAGCATCAGAGTATACATATACAGTATCCACGCGTGCAAGGAGGATGATCCGTCTGGCACAGCGAGGATCACTCAATAACTCTAATAATCCTTACTGAGTGCAACATAAGTATTTGATATGACTCTGGGGGCTGCAGTGACACTTAACAGGGTGCCGAGCGGTGTTGATTCTGTGTTTGTGTGTGCATTATGTGCACATGGCTGCATGAGCCCTGCCCAGTAAGTAACTAATCACTGTGTTGTGTGTGCAGTGGGGCGGTCTCACTGAGAGGGGTCAGGCTGTATCTGTGGGACGTCTTTGTGAATGTCACACTGCCCCATGTTCCCCGTGAGGACAGCAAGCTATTTTAAGATAGCAGAATATAAAGCTGAACACAGATTAGATTCATTTATCTTGTGTGTTCAAAAGTTTCACCAATTGAAAATATGATTATGAATTGAATATTCTTCTTTTTTTTTATATTATCTTGAATTTAACCAGTTGAATTTTAAATAAAAGTGACAGCCCCTGTTCCTTATTTTTCAAATTTCAGTTTTTGTCCTAGCAAAAAATGAATTTCCAGCTCGACTAAATGTTGTATTTCATTTATTTGATGAGTATTTTTTAACCATTTGACGACGGCCTCTGTGTTTTCCTGCCCCAGGCCCTCCCTTCATCGTGTCCCCCCCTGAGAACATCACCGTGAACATCTCGCAGGACGCCTTCTTCACCTGCCAGGCGGAGGCCTACCCTCGCAACCTGACCTACACCTGGTTCTGGGAGGAGGACAACGTCTTCTTCAAGAAGTAAACTTCTGAATGTGTTATTGTGGTCTGCAGACAGTTTGCAGAAAGGAACACACTGTAATACCGCAGTTATTGCTGCAGTGCAACTCACAAATATTCTATTTTTAAAATGATATTATGGCTTTATAAATCATTGACTTCATTACATTTTTAATGGGTTCCATTTATTGGATGTTGCAAGCTTTTTCCATTTAGTAATACGATTTTGTAATAGATTTTTTAAGTATTAGTCATAATATAATTGTAATACTGTGAAAAAAGCTTCTGTTATCACGTTAGCTGGGATTAGCTCAGCTGTTTAGGCGGGCTGAGAGTGTTTAAGAATCTCTACACCTGCTGATCTTTATTCACGCGGCGCTGCTGTGAAAACACTCCACAGGCTCTGATATGTGTGAGGCAAAAGCATTTGATACGCCTTCATAAAAGGTAAAGTAATTCAAGGCTATTGTAAGATTTTTAAGCAAACTGTATTTTGATGATAATTCTGATTTTGAATGGGGATACAGTGTTTGCTCCTTCTGTGCTATAGCTGAGAAGGAGCAAACAACACAGTAGAAATATTATGATGTGTCTTTAATAATTCAGCAAATATAGACTGAACAAATGATTCAATCAACATTACCTGAAGGGGAAATGGTTGTTGCTCTGCAGCGGCTCAGAATCTGTCGGGTCTCGTGGCTAAAGGCCAAACAAAGTTTTTACTTCGACATTATGTAGTGGAGAATAATATCTCACCTGGGATTTGTTCCTTTCTTTTTCTTGAGAACTTTCCTTCGGGTAGTTTTTTTTATTGACGAAGGGAACTATATTCACACTGTAACACCGCAATGTTTGAGTTACCATGATCAAAATGTGTCTTGCTTTTAGCCCTAATCCTCTTCCCTTAAAAAACTAAAGATTCTTCTAAGAAACCTCTTCTGGTCTCTCTGCAACACTGGCAAGGCAGGTGATGTAGATCCAAGCCCCTTTTTTAATGTGTGTAATGGTTTTAGTTTGAACAATATTGCTAATGGCAACAACTCTCCAAATTTGATCTAGTGTTCTTGAAGTTGGAAGGGTAAAATAGGAACAATACAAAGTACTACAGCAATATTGCCAGGCTAAACCTTCACTGGTGTCATGCTAAAAGAAATAGATTTTAGAGATTGAATTTACTGCTGGAAACTCTGCAGGCGCTGTGCATGACGCCAAGTCAAGCATGAGCCCAGATCTGTGTGATCCTTCAGTTCAACACGGAGCTTTTGGGGAATAAATAAATGACATATAAATGAGGTCATGTTTGTTAAGTTATAAACAAGTTAACAAATACCAATGTGTATTGAAGATTATTGATGTAATCAATTAAAAAAATGGTTATTAAATGATATCTTTTGATTGGACACAACAATTATTTATATTAAATTGTATTTCTCAAATGATAAAAAAAATTATGATAACGTGCATATTTTTATTTGGATTAAACACATAATTGAACTGAAATGTATAGACTTCCTTTAATTCGAAAAATAGACTTTGTGCCAAGTCATATCAAATAGTTTACAGGGACATAGCAAATAGTGTTTATGACACATGTCTTTATTTTTCATTGGCTCAAGCAAAAACAAATATAGATTGCATTAGCTCTGAACAAACATACAGTCCACATCAGCCTTTAACCATACATCAGTGACAGTCTACATGTTTATCCATCCATTAATATTCCCATTTCATTCTGAAAATGTCGGTTTAAATTGTGTTCAGCACTAGGAAGGTTAATCACACAACAGCAAAGCTTCTGTGTGGAAGGCATCTGTTGAAATCTTTTTTGTAATATGACTTGAATGTTTGTTAAATGTTTTTCTCCTCACTGACAGATTACAATCAGATAACAAACATTTCTTCCTAACATCCATTTTTTCTCACTTCATTTTCACAGTGACCTGAAGCGCAGAGTCAGTATTCTCATTGACGGTTCCCTCATCATTGCCCAAGTCAAACCTGAGGATTCTGGGAAATATACCTGTGCTCCGAGCAACAGCCTGGGCCGACCACCAACTGCCTCTGCCTTCCTAACAGTGCAATGTGAGTGTCCTGCTTTACTCTCTGACCTTGATCCACTGTGCTAAACTTTAGAGTCTGTCCTGGTTCCTCTCTGTTTTCTGACGGTCCTTTTGGATCGTTTGGGTCGAAACCACACACACAACTCTGTACTTTCCATACCTGAGGCTCATCTTGCTGAATGTTCAGGGTAGAAGAGATTAAGATTGTATCTAGATAAATGGTGGTCGTCCCTGCCATCATCACTCTGTCAGCAGCACTCTTCACTCTGTCTTCACCAGGCTGACTGATTTGACACATTTTCCATATAAAGGTAGCTTTCAATGGCCTGCTGTATAGCTCACTATGCCCCTTTTCCACCAAACCGGTTCCAGAGACAGTTCCGGGCTACAGCCTGATTTAGCTCTGGTTCTTCCTGTTTCCACCACAGCGGGGCCGGCTCTAAGCACCGAAAACCAGTTCTAAGCTGACCCCTCTCGGCTGCACGTCAAGACGAAGAAGAAGATGGACCTTTATTAATCCCTCAAGGGGGAAATTCAGTTTCCACTCTGTCGTACACACACATGCGTTTTTATACAGGTCATACAGTACACACTTTTTAGAACATGCACATACATATACACACAAAGTTATATGCACACATGTGCATGCAGGTGAGAGGTCAGAGCGGAGGCAGCCAGTCTAGCCGGCGCCAGTGAGCAGTTGGGGGTTAGGTGCCTTGCTCAAGGGCACTTCGGCAGTGGCCCAGGAGGTGAACTGGCCCCTCTCCAGTACCAGTTCACACTCCGTATTTTTTGGTCCGATCGGGGACATGAACCGGCGACCTTTCGGTCCAAAGTCCAATCCCCTACAGACTGAACCAAGAACCAATACTTCACGCTTACGTCAGTGGGCGAGATTAACCTGAGCAACAACAACAAAATGCTGCAAATTCTGTTTAGCAACACACACAACTACGAACCAGGATGGATGCCAGTAAATGTAAGCAGCAGTGGACCGCTGGAGAGACAAATGACCTCCTCAGGCTTTGGTCAACGCAAGAGGTACAGAGGAAGTTGGATGGCACAACGCGGTCTAAAGCTATTTTCCAGCAGCTGCAGCCGGAGTTAGCCACTGCTGGAAACCACCGGAGTCTGGAGAAAATAAGCAACAAGCAAAACAACTCAAGAAAGACTACCGGGATCATTGTTATTGTTGTCGATATGAGGCATTTCCGTGCCGCGTGGGTGTCATAAGAAGGCTCGTAAACGTTTACGTGATGACGCAAACGATGACGCAAACGATGACGCAAACAATGACGCAAACCATGACGCAAACAATGACGCAAACAATGACGCAGCTTCAATCGAGCTCCACTCGGGCTCTGAGCGGTGGAAACACAAGTGGTGCTACAAAGAAGAACCGGTTCTGCACCAGAAAAGCAAAAGAACAGTTCTTTGGTGGAATAGGGGCATTAGTAGAGCTATTGGCTCAGTCCTTGCTGTGGAGGTCCCAGATTGAATCTGACCTGGGGACCACTCACTATGTTCATCCCCCTGTCACCCCCTTTTAACTCTTTCCCAAATTAAGACACTGGTGGCTGAACAAATAATCATAAACCAAAAATGTAGCTACATGAAGAGTATTCCTGAGAAAACTAAAACCATTGTCTTTTCATGGATTAACACATTTCAAGTCATGCTCTTTTAGGATTGGATTTCATTGAACAATGTATTTTTAACCTTTTCTGTCATTAATGGGTTAAGAAAAGGGTATTTGTTTGGAAATATTGTGAAAAGTTGTTGTGATATCAAGTTGTTGTATAAGTTTCATATACTGAATATACATGAAGAAAAATAGAAAAAGATGACCTTAAAGTTTGGTATACATTATAAATGATATTATATATTGATCGCATGGTCAATGTGCATCGAAGCAACCTACTGTTGAAGGTTGCACAGGACATGCACACGCATTTCAGACTTCTTGAAGCTTATATGCTTTCTCATAATTCATGACTATATTTACAAATGATAGCTTTCACAGAGAACTCCAGATGACTAATCCGTTTTACATAGCTGAGAGGGATTAGGTTTTAACAAAGGCTTATCTGTAAGTGGTAGTTATCTGACACTGTAGATAATCGTAGATAGTCGTCAACTTTCATATTTGGGTACAAAATGACTCTTTTTCATCCTCTGCTCTGTGGAATGAGTTCCAACACTGTTCCACCTCCACGCCAATTAGTTTTCCCAAGAACACTTTTTCCACGTTTGCTGTCTCTATCCCCAGCATCCCCTTTCCCTCTCTGTTCATTTCTCATTTGTACTTATATATATATATATAAGTGTATGTACAGCAGCACATCCCTCTCTCCCTCCCTCTGTCCTCATCTCGCTGCCTCCTCATTATTTTCTCCTCCCATGAAGCACTCCCCCAGTCACTGGGGCTGTAGAGAGATGTCGTCTGGTGAATTTGTCACTAGGGCTCTTATTTGGATTTGACGACAGATTTTTTGCATCATCGACATGGTGACCGGGCACTGGCAGTAGTCAAGGCAACGAAACATTTTGTATTCCTTTGCAATCCTTGATAACTCCATTAGGCTGCGGTGTGTGTTTGTGTGTGTGTGTGTGTGTGTGTGGCGCGGCGCGAACAGAGACAGGCAACACCAGTCGTGAGAGGAGAGGGGGGGGGGTGAGAGGGGGGATTACATCATTGCTATAAGAGCAGGGACTTCTCTGTCAAACTGCAGACTGCTCTCTCTTTCTTTCCTCTTATTCTCATCCTTTCTTTTTCCCCCTCTTCCTCACTCAATCCTTAATTTATGTCATTCCCTGTTCCTCTCCTCTTTTTCATTCTGTTCGGACCTCTCTCCCTCCGTCCCCTCCGTCCCCCCCCTGTCTCTGTCCCTGAAAAGCTTGCCAGAGAATAAGTTCCCTAAAGCATGGTGCAGTGGGCACCAGCCTGTCGTGAGCGATAGCGCTGTCTGAGGGCTATTTTTAGAATCCTGGCTGATATCCCTGTCTGTGGTGATGGTGGCGGTGCTGGGGGGGGGGCTGTTTGTGGCAGGGGGCTGGTGGTCAGGACTTGGGAGGACAGCAGCTGTGGGACAAAGTTACTGTGGTAACAGTGTGACCAATCAATCTGTCTGTGTGTTTGAACCCATCCCATCATGTCACGCTGTCATACGCCCACTCAGCCACTCTTCCTCCCCTCTCCGTGCTGTATTGTGTTCACCACCTCACCCTCCTCTCCTCCAGCAGCTCCTCTCCACCTTACGTCATCCCTCCCTCTCTCTCACACCTGTCCTCTTTCCCACGCTCGTGCTCAGCCTCTATCTCTCCGCTGATGGTGCTCACTCCTCTCCTCTCCCCCTCTCCTCTTCCTTTCACTCCCATCATTTCTCCTCCTTATTACCCAGTGTCTACTTTGATGTTCTCCTCCTTGACCTCATTAGAAACCACCGCTTCACAATTCAGGATTAAAGATGGACACATTTGAGCTTTTTACTTTCCTTCCTTTTTCTCATCGTAGCTCCTTTCCTTTGCCACATGGGCTCCTTTTTTTGTGCTTGTCTTTGAGGATATGGCTCGCCCATATCAAATCCCAATGATTTAATACTTAGAATACAGGGAGAGAGAATGTGAAATCACAGCCCCTCATGTGGAGCAAATATAGTAAGAATATAGTAATACAAGTCCACCAGTTGAGAGCGGATCTGATTAGACTGATTGAGAATAGATGGGTCACGTGGGATAAAACGTGAAAATGTAATTCATATTAAAAAAACATACTTGAGGAAACACAGATTCAATTATTGGAAGATTTTCAATGGATGATATTATGGTTAAATTAAACCTTTGTGGCTGTGGGTGCAACATTGAGATCCATTGATAGATTGATAGATAGATAGATAGATAGATAGATAGATAGATAGATAGATCTTTAATGTTGTAATTGGAATAAGTACATACATAAATAATAAATTAAATTGCACGATTCCCCTCGTATTGCACGGAAGGCTTACATCATTTAATTATTAGCAGCGTTTAGTGCACATATGGCCCTGGGAAAAAAACTGAACTTGAGTCTGTTTGTCCGGGAAGACATGGTACGGAAGCGCCTGCCTGAGCGCAGCCGTACGGAGTGCTCGTTACCCGGGTGGTGTGGGTCCTTGAGGATTTTGACTGCCTTCCTAAGGCAACGAGAGCTGCACAGTACCTCCAGGGAGGGGAGGGGGCAACCGATGATCTTCTGGGCCGAGTTGATGACCCTTTGGAGTGCACCCCTCTCTGCGGCTGTGCAGCTGAGGAACCACACGCAGATGCAGTAGGTGAGGATGCTTTCCACGGCGCAGCGGTAGAAGGACACAAGCAGATCCTGTCTGAGGTGGTAATTCCTGAGTATTCTCAGGAAGTAGAGTCTGTGTCTTCTTGAAGGTTGCCGTGGCGTTGGTCCTCCAAGACAGGTCCTCCGCCCAGGAGTTTGATCACTGAGACTCTCTCCACACAGCCTCCATCAATGTACAGGGGCTGCATGACGGTCTTCTTCCTCCTAAAGTCAATGATCATTTCCTGGGTTTTCAGCTTGTTCAGCTGCAGGTTGTTTACTTTACACACCGCTAGCAGTTGCCCCACCTCTTCCATGTACGCGGTGCAATGCATGTGAGTTTAATACAATTACAATTTTAC